>NW_028152147.1:0-100000 GCF_964638095.1 Poromitra crassiceps
GTACACAGGCCAGCTAGATGCATTTATGCCAATTTTCCTAGGTTTGACAGTAAGCCATGTTATCTGCATGTCAAAATGACATGTCAGTTTCAAAAGCTGCACACGCAGCAACAAGTGTTATCAATTTTACATTCTGCAATGCAATGCTGTACACAGGCCAGCTAGATGCATTTATGCCAATTTTCCTAGGTTTGACATGTAAGCCATGTTATCTGCATGTCAAAATGACATGTCAGTTTCAAAGCTGCACACGCAGCAACAAGTGTTATCAATTTTACTTTCTGCAATGCAATGCTGTACACAGGCCAGCTAGATGCATTTATGCCAATTTTCCTAGGTTTGACAGTAAGCTATGCATGCAAGCTATGCATGTCAACATGACACATGTCACTTTCAAAGCTACACACGCAGCAACGAGCATTAGCAGTTACAGACAGCACAGCTAGAAATATGTAATTCATGTTTACTATAACAGGTAACGTTATCTGCAAGTCAACACGATACAGTCGGTTAACGTTAAATTCTCCACACAGCCCAGCGGCGGCCTTAACGCAGCAGCGGCCATAGTTGGGTTATTTTAAGCATATGAAATGGATGGCACGGCAACACCAATCAATTCGGCATAGATTTAATACACATACAATAACTATTACAACATAAAACCCGGGCTGTCCTCGCCCTTTTGAGGCTCGGCGAAAACGGCATGTATTTTAATAGAGTTTGGCGAACAGAGTTTCGCCCTGCAAATAACGTTACGTTACGTTTTTCCTCTCAACAAGACTCGCTTTTATCGCATAATTAGATATAAAATCCAGCTCTTACCTCTTAGCGCGGAGAAATTCTCTGAATAAGGCGAAATAAGACAATCCAACACAATCCAACAGACTGTGACTTTCGACGGCAGAAAAATGGCGGCTCTGAAAAACAGTTTCTTTGTTGAGGGTGGGTGGGGCGACTGGGGGGGAGCAGGCCAGAACCAATGAGAGGAGAGTCTACGTTATATGGCTCTCGGATTTGCTCAGATGTCTACATGAACGTAGACATCTGAGCCAATGAGAGGCCGAGATTGTCTACGTTGTACATGAACGTAGACATCTGAGCCAATGAGAGGCCGCGATTGTCTACGTTTCAACGTAGACTTTGCACCTCCGTACAGAAAGAGCTTTTCTGTACGGAGGTGCAAAGTCTACGTTGAAACGTAGACAATCGCGGCCTCTCATTGGCTCAGATGTCTACGTTCATGTACAACGTAGACAATCTCGGCCTCTCATTGGCTCAGATGTCTACGTTCATGTAGACATCTGAGCAAATCCGAGAGCCATATAACGTAGACTCTCCTCTCATTGGTTCTGGCCTGCTCCCCCCCAGTCGCCCCACCCACCCTCAACAAAGAAACTGTTTTTCAGAGCCGCCATTTTTCTGCCGTCGAAAGTCACAGTCTGTTGGATTGTGTTGGATTGTCTTATTTCGCCTTATTCAGAGAATTTCTCCGCGCTAAGAGGTAAGAGCTGGATTTTATATCTAATTATGCGATAAAAGCGAGTCTTGTTGAGAGGAAAAACGTAACGTAACGTTATTTGCAGGGCGAAACTCTGTTCGCCAAACTCTATTAAAATACATGCCGTTTTCGCCGAGCCTCAAAAGGGCGAGGACAGCCCGGGTTTTATGTTGTAATAGTTATTGTATGTGTATTAAATCTATGCCGAATTGATTGGTGTTGCCGTGCCATCCATTTCATATGCTTAAAATAACCCAACTATGCCGCTGCTGCGTTAAGGCCGCCGCTGGGCTGTGTGGAGAATTTAACGTTAACCGACTGTATCGTGTTGACTTGCAGATAACGTTACCTGTTATAGTAAACATGAATTACATATTTCTAGCTGTGCTGTCTGTAACTGCCTAATGCTCGTTGCTGCGTGTGTAGCTTTGAAAGTGACATGTGTCATGTTGACATGCATAGCTTGCATGCATAGCTTACTGTCAAACCTAGGAAAATTGGCATAAATGCATCTAGCTGGCCTGTGTACAGCATTGCATTGCAGAAAGTAAAATTGATAACACTTGTTGCTGCGTGTGCAGCTTTGAAACTGACATGTCATTTTGACATGCAGATAACATGGCTTACTGTCAAACCTAGGAAAATTGGCATAAATGCATCTAGCTGGCCTGTGTACAGCATTGCATTGCAGAATGTAAAATTGATAACACTTGTTGCTGCGTGTGCAGCTTTGAAACTGACATGTCATTTTGACATGCAGATAACATGGCTTACTGTCAAACCTAGGAAAATTGGCATAAATGCATCTAGCTGGCCTGTGTACAGCATTGCATTGCAGAAAGTAAAATTGATAACACTGTAAGCTTTGAATTGAATGAATATGCTTATCTTTGCTCTAATCTCTTTGGTAGTATATTTAGTTTTATTTGATCAGTCATGCCGTGAAGACTAACTAATAGTCCTTCTCAAACTACTTTCTACAGGATGCTACCTTAGTCAATCAAAATGTCTTAGCTGTCATTGATTGTGTTGCATAGTTCTACTGTTGACAAAATGTGATATTGTAAGTCGCTTTGGACAGAAGCGTCTGCTAAATGTCATAATGTTAATGTAAATGTAATGTAACTAGCTCAAAATCTGTGCTGTCATTTTGCAGAATGGATTACCGTGTCAGTGAGGGCTGGTGGGTTTTGGTCCACACAGCCAGGAGACCTACGCCGGGCTCTATGAGTCCACCAGCCCTGGGCTCCCAGGGTAAGTGTTGTAATGGATTAATTAATTGCAGTGATTGTGTGTGTGATGCTGTGTGAATCACTGCTCTGATGTTTTGTGCTCATAGCTATGTGAGCTGGGTGAGGAGAGAGCGTGTGTGTGCGCCAGGGTCAGCCATGCACATGCTCCAGTGCTACGTGCACGGCCGGGACCAGGAGAAGAGGGCGGCCGCCCCCCCCCCCCCCCCCCCCCCCCCCCCCGGAAAGCCCGGGCCCCTCCACCCTCCAGTAAGCGTCCTGTTCTTTACATGGTAACCTTTCATGACCTGGGTTACACACAACCAACAGCTTGTGAGGGGTTCTCCTGTAATTATGTTTCTTCTTCTGTGTGTGTGTGTGTGTGTGTGTGTGTGTGTGCGTGTGTGTGTGTGTGTGTGTGTGTGTGTGTGTGAGAGAGTGTGAGAGAGAACAAGCTAAAAAGTTATATTGGACTATTAACACATTGAGTGCCACAGCGCTTCAGTAAAATTGTCTGCAGCCTGTGCCAGATTCACTTCCATTCAGTTGAAAACAGCTATAGAATTTTTTCTATTAGGGCTATATTGATAGGGCTGGACTTTAATGAAACATTGAACACTCCTGCTTCTTCCAAAGAAGAAATTTTGTTTCTAGACAGTTCCATTATGAAATGACAGCCTTTGAAAAAAGTGCACTTTCAAGGGTTTTCTGTCGTTTTTTTTTACTTTCCAAGATATAGTCACTTTTATGAATACCTTTTGCACTCTAATTTCGAGCACATTCACTGACTCTGGCTGGTGTTTTCTGATGTGGTGGCGTGGTGTGGTTTCTGTGCAGCCTGCGTGCCCCCCCCCCCCCCCCCCCCTCTCCCCCCCCCCCCCCCCCCTCTCCACCTCTGAGCTGCGGGCTCCTCCCCACACGCACAGAGTTTGTTTTCTGAGACTCCGTTTTTGCCCCGGACGAATCCCAGCGCGCATCAAGGAAATGCCAAACGCGACTGAACGAAAAGGCTTGGCCGTTAGGCTTCGGATGCTGGCTTTCTGGCAGGGAATCGTGTGGAGATAGATAGAAGCATAAGAGCTCAGTTGTGAGCGCGGATGCAGCCGAGCCCACTCTCCGCTGTAGACAGAGCAATATATACGGCTCTGGCTGAAGCATGCATCGGTTTCCTCTTTGATCACGTCTTTCCCTGCTGTCTCCTGTACAAAGTAAAGGATCTGAGGTGGGTGGCGCAGCTTCCGTGTCGATGTTTAAGGTGGCGCCGTGTGATCCCTTGAAGGGATTCATGCTCACTGGCTGGGTACGACCTTAAACAGCAGAATTATGGAATAATATGAATTATGATTTTAGGACGTACACAGACGTCCTTGGCACTGAACGTTACTTTTTTTTAGGACGTGCACAGACGTCCTTGGCACTCAATGTGTTAAGATTATCCTCTATCTGGATTAGACTGCAATTATCTTTAATACTCAACCAAACCTCTTTTCAAAGAGCTTTATCTGCCATTTAAATGGATCCAAAGTCAGATTATATTCCAATCTATATGTCAATCAAATGTAGGTCACTTTAAACAATATACCGTACAAACACTAGATTTAATGGGTCGCCTGTAGCCTGAAAAACCGTCACTGGTGTTGGACTCCTGGTTCCGGGACGCGGTTCAATTCCGTGCAGTGACCACTTCTGACGGCTTGCCGGCGACTCAAATTCATTTTTGCATTTCAAATTGCATCGATTTTTAAACGGTTCAATAGGGAAACATTTAGGCCACATTACCTAGCCCTTCACACACAAACAAACCAATGAATGAGGATAGGCGAAAGACCGCATAAAACAGCACTGAGCTCTTTCCATCTATGATGACTAACTGTTCAAAATAGTGTTTCCACTAGTTAAGTGAGTACAATATAGTACTGTACAATATTTACAGGGAGTGCATTTAGAAATTCAAGGTGCTTCAGAATTGACTGTGTGAACACTAATCAACTCTGCTGTTGCACATCAAATCAAAACAAACTCAACCTCAGCCCGTTGCAAAATAAAGAAATGAAATCACTTTCACTGAGCCATGTCTAATTTCAAGAACTTTGCAGGCCCAATTTGCTCAAATTCAAGGACCAAACATGATTGAGAGATGGATGACAGGCTGGTTCCCTCGTGGACCGCATGGATTCCAGGCACAATATTGCTTACAACCATATAAGCATCTTATGCGGCTGGTTGTAAGATTGAATGTTGACAATACATGTTTGTTTTTCTGTGTTTTCCCATTTGTGTGTCTGTCTGGAATAATAATAATCATCATATGTATATCTAATATACATTTAGCGATAAATGGACCTTTACCCTTTAAATCAGGGTAAAGGTCACAGGCTAGATTGGTTTGTTTTGATGATGTCAGGATGTTCCTGGTCTGTCACACCTGGGGGAAGGCATATGCAAAACAGTGTTAGGGTCAGTGACATCACAGGTGTTTTTTTTTATCAACATAGACATTTTAGCCAATGCCGTGCAAGATCAATTGCACTTCTATACAGTCCATCCCCGTTCGCAGGGGTCAGCACAACCGGAAGTGCAATGGCTGAGCCTCACCCTGGGTGAACCACTTTTTTCACTTTTTCACTTTTTAAAAGTTTTATTAATCCATTTCAAACAATACAAAAAACAACAGCAACCAACACACCATTCAATTTAAACAACAATGAAAAAACGATGTCCAGAAAAGTGCAACAGGGCCTACTATTCTGACTGTAGTCATTTTCCATTACAAGACATTAATGCAGATGTACAATGAATGCCCTTGACAATACAGGATGACTGATAAACACTATTAAGAGAAAACATTAAATACAATAAATCACAGCCTGTTGGAATAGAATATAAAAATGTACATCCTTATATACAAAGAGAGGACAAGACACAGTCATCCAGCCATCATATATTTAAGGGAAAGTGGTTTGGCACTTTCCACCTTTGTAGTTTTTGTTGTTTATCATTGCATGAGATATATTTTAAAATATAATCAGTAAAACTATTCAAAGTATTTTTTAGAACATTTTCTATTGGGACACAGTTTCTTTTAAATACCCACACATTTCTGGCTTTCCACAAGCTTTCCTTCACACAGTTAATTACCGCCCACCACTTTTTGACATTTTCTGGTGGGGGGCCCTCTAAAAAACCATAGGCTATGTCTTCAAAGCTTTGTGGGATCTTATACAGGTCCTGGAGCCAAGGGGAGACTAAAGTCCACACATCTCTAGCAAAAAAGCAAGACCAGAAGGCTAGGTCCTAATGCCTTCTTTCCAGAAAGACTCTTGTCGGCAGACACTGGTGGGCTATCTGCCAGGCTAGGTCCTTGTGAGTGTTGGTGAGGATCTTATTGTTTACATTTGCCCAGGCTCTCTTACATTTCTCCTCTACTAGTGTGCCAACAGGAGCTAGTCGTTCAAAGTGAGGGGACAGTACCTTCTCAATATGGGCTCTTGATATTTTGGCTGGTGGGATTAGGGTGAGGGGTTTCCTTAAAGCTATGATGACTGTTTCATAGATTGGTGGGCGGTTATCTGCATAGGGCACATTTAAGGGGGGGCTTTTACCCCAGGCCGCCAATATGTTACGCCCTACCCAAAACTTGGCAAAAAGAGACCAGGTTGGAGTTCTCTCACTGCTTAGGCAACTTTTCAAAATGGGGGCTAAAAACATGGCTTTCAATTTCACCTCCAACTCTGGAACTGCTCTCCCTCCATTAGCTGCCGGTCTGTACATGGTGTCTCTCTTTAGCTTCTCGTGTCGGCTCCCCCAAATTAAATGGAACATTATCTGTCTAAGTGACACCATTACCTTATGGGGGATGGGGAAAGTGGCTGCTAAGTGAGCTAAAGGTGCTAATACCTCCGCTTTTACCACCAGCACTTTCCCTGTGATGGAGAGCTCTCTCTCCTGCCAGTGGAGCAGCTTGCCTCTTATCTTAGGTAGCTTGGATTCCCAGTTGCAGGTGCTCATATTTTTACCAATTTGGACTCCTAATATTTTAATTGTGTCCTCCTTCACTCTCAGGCCTAGGTCTACGGTGGGCTCCTGCCAGTTTAGGAGGAGAATTTCACTTTTATCCTTGTTGACTTTGGTGCCCGAGGCCAAAGTAAAACTCTCACACACAGACAGAGTTTCCCTGACAGACCTGTTATCGGATAGAAGCACAGTAAGGTTGTCCATGTAAAGAGACAGTTTAGCTTGTCTACCTGAGCTACCTGGAACTGGGATCCCCCTAATATTTATGTTGTTCCTTAAGGCACAGGCCAGCGGTTCCATGGCCAAGATGAACAGAAAAGGGGAAAATGGGCAGCCTTGCCGGACACCTGATTGTATTTCTATAGGGTCAGTGCTAAATGGCCTGCATTAATGGTAAATGGCCTGCATTTATATAGCGCTTTTATCCAAAGCGCTTTACAATCAGTAGATAGTCTACATTCACCCATTCATACACCGATGGCGGCAGGCTGCCACGCAGGGTGCCTACACACCATCGGGAGCAAGGAGGGTTAAGTGTCTTGCCCAAGGACACAACGACAGCAGCTGGGAGGGAGCGGGGATCGAACCGCCAACCCTTGCGCCATTGGCCGACCCGCTCTACCTCCTGAGCTAAAGCCGCCCGCTCTCACCATTTACCGTTATTACACTGTTACATCCTGTGTATAACAGGTCCACCCACTTCCTAAACGTCTGACCCAAATTTAGATGTTCCAGGACAGTCTTGAGCCAGTGATGGCTAACACTGTCAAAGGCTTTCTCCAAATCCAAAGCCAGGATACCCAGGGGGAGATCTCGGTCTTGGCAGTAGAGATAGGTGTCTCTAACGAGGGCTAGACTGTCAGACATGGCTCGGCCTTTAATGCTACAGGTCTGGTTGATGCCAACAACTCAGTCAGTCATGTAGACATCCCAGTCTCAAACATGATGCCTCCTCATGGCTTGTTTTTTATTTTAGTTTTGTAAGTCTACAATACCGTTTCAGTTTTTTTCCTAACGGTTAGTTTTTATATGTGTCAACTAAAATACCCCACCCCACACACAAACACACCTAGTTTTCACCTTAGTTCACTATAATACCCCTGCTCTGAACGTGTATAAAAGGGCTTCCTGCTGCTGCAAAAATTGCTTACGGCCATACCACGTTGAACACGCCCGATCTCGTCCGATCTCGGAAGCTAAGCAGCGTCGGGCCTGGTTAGTACTTGGATGGAAGACCGCCTGGGAATACCAGGTGCTGTAAGCTTGTTAACTTTCTAAGCAGCAGAGGGCGCTCTGCTGCCTCTCCAGGGGAGACAGAGCCTTGAACACCATTGCTGGCCAGTGGCAGTGCAGTAACCTTTACAGACACCCCGCGATGACATGTTAAAATGGCTGCTGTGGAAAAGGTCTTTTGAGTCAGTCATGTAGACATCCCAGTCTCAAACATGATGCCTCCTCATGGCTTGTTTTTTATTTTAGTTTTGTAAGTCTACAATACCGTTTCAGTTTTTTTCCTAACGGTTAGTTTTTATATGTGTCAACTAAAATACCCCACCCCACACACAAACACACCTAGTTTTCACCTTAGTTCACTATAATACCCCTGCTCTGAACGTGTATAAAAGGGCTTCCTGCTGCTGCAAAAATTGCTTACGGCCATACCACGTTGAACATGCCCGATCTCGTCCGATCTCTGAAGCTAAGCAGCGTCGGGCCTGGTTAGTACTTGGATGGGAGACCGCCTGGGAATACCAGGTGCTGTAAGCTTTTTAACTTTCTAAGCAGCAGAGGGCGCTCTGCTGCCTCTCCAGGGGAGACAGAGCCTTGAACACCATTGCTGGCCAGTGGCAGTGCAGTAACCTTTACAGACACCCCGCGATGACATGTTAAAATGGCTGCTGTGGAAAAGGTCTTTTGAGTCAGTCATGTAGACATCCCAGTCTCAAAAATGATGCCTCCTCATGGCTTTTTTTTTATTTTAGTTTTGTAAGTCTACAATACCGTTTCAGTTTTTTTTCCTAACAGTTAGTTTTTATATCTGTCAACTAAAATACCCCACCCCACACACACACACACCTAGTTTTCACCTTAGTTCACTATAATACCCCTGCTCTGAACGTGTATAAAAGGGCTTCCTGCTGCTGCAAAAATTGCTTACGGCCATACCACGTTGAACACGCCCGATCTCGTCCGATCTCGGAAGCTAAGCAGCGTCGGGCCTGGTTAGTACTTGGATGGGAGACCGCCTGGGAATACCAGGTGCTGTAAGCTTGTTAACTTTCTAAGCAGCAGAGGGTGCTCTGCTGCCTCTCCAGGGGAGACAGAGCCTTGAACACCATTGCTGGCCAGTGGCAGTGCAGTAACCTTTACAGACACCCCGCGATGACATGTTAAAATGGCTGCTGTGGAAAAGGTCTTTTGAGTCAGTCATGTAGACATCCCAGTCTCAAACATGATGCCTCCTCATGGCTTGTTTTTTATTTCAGTTTTGTAAGTCTACAATACCGTTTCAGTTTTTTTCCTAACGGTTAGTTTTTATATCTGTCAACTAAAATACCCCACCCCACACACAAACACACCTAGTTTTCACCTTAGTTCACTATAATACCCCTGCTCTGAATGTGTATAAAAGGGCTTCCTGCTGCTGCAAAAATTGCTTATGGCCATACCACGTTGAACATGCCTGATCTCGTCCGATCTCGGAAGCTAAGCAGCGTCGGGCCTGGTTAGTACTTGGATGGGAGACCGCCTGGGAATACCAGGTGCTGTAAGCTTGTTAACTTTCTAAGCAGCAGAGGGCGCTCTGCTGCCTCTCCAGGGGAGACAGAGCCTTGAACACCATTGCTGGCCAGTGGCAGTGCAGTAACCTTTACAGACACCCCGCTATGACATGTTAAAATGGCTGCTGTGGAAAAGGTCTTTTGAGTCAGTCATGTAGACATCCCAGTCTCAAACATGATGCCTCCTCATGGCTTGTTTTTTATTTTAGTTTTGTAAGTCTACAATACCGTTTCAGTTTTTTTTCCTAACGGTTAGTTTTTATGTGTCAACTAAAATACCCCACCCCACACACAAACACACCTAGTTTTCACCTTAGTTCACTATAATACCCCTGCTCTGAACGTGTATAAAAGGGCTTCCTGCTGCTGCAAAAATTGCTTACGGCCATACCACGTTGAACACGCCCGATCTCGTCCGATCTCGGAAGCTAAGCAGCGTCGGGCCTGGTTAGTACTTGGATGGGAGACCGCCTGGGAATAACAGGTGCTGTAAGCTTGTTAACTTTCTAAGCAGCAGAGGGCGCTCTGCTGCCTCTCCAGGGGAGACAGAGCCTTGAACACCATTGCTGGCCAGTGGCAGTGCAGTAACCTTTACAGACACCCCGCTATGACATGTTAAAATGGCTGCTGTGGAAAAGGTCTTTTGAGTCAGTCATGTAGACATCCCAGTCTCAAACATGATGCATCCTCATGGCTTGTTTTTTATTTTAGTTTTGTAAGTCTACAATACCGTTTCAGTTTTTTTTCCTAACGGTTAGTTTTTATATCTGTCAACTAAAATACCCCACCCCACACACACACACACACCTAGTTTTCACCTTAGTTCACTATAATACCCCTGCTCTGAACGTGTATAAAAGGGCTTCCTGCTGCTGCAAATATTGCGTACGGCCATACCACGTTGAACACGCCCGATCTCGTCCGATCTCGGAAGCTAAGCAGCGTCGGGCCTGGTTAGTACTTGGATGGAAGACCGCCTGGGAATACCAGGTGCTGTAAGCTTGTTAACTTTCTAAGCAGCAGAGGGCGCTCTGCTGCCTCTCCAGGGGAGACAGAGCCTTGAACACCATTGCTGGCCAGTGGCAGTGCAGTAACCTTTACAGACACCCCGCGATGACATGTTAAAATGGCTGCTGTGGAAAAGGTCTTTTGAGTCAGTCATGTAGACATCCCAGTCTCAAACATGATGCCTCCTCATGGCTTGTTTTTTATTTTAGTTTTGTAAGTCTACAATACCGTTTCAGTTTTTTTCCTAACGGTTAGTTTTTATATGTGTCAACTAAAATACCCCACCCCACACACAAACACACCTAGTTTTCACCTTAGTTCACTATAATACCCCTGCTCTGAACGTGTATAAAAGGGCTTCCTGCTGCTGCAAAAAATGCTTACGGCCATACCACGTTGAACATGCCCGATCTCGTCCGATCTCGGAAGCTAAGCAGCGTCGGGCCTGGTTAGTACTTGGATGGGAGACCGCCTGGGAATACCAGGTGCTGTAAGCTTTTTAACTTTCTAAGCAGCAGAGGGCGCTCTGCTGCCTCTCCAGGGGAGACAGAGCCTTGAACACCATTGCTGGCCAGTGGCAGTGCAGTAACCTTTACAGACACCCCGCTATGACATGTTAAAATGGCTGCTGTGGAAAAGGTCTTTTGAGTCAGTCAAGTAGACATCCCAGTCTCAAACATGATGCCTCCTCATGGCTTGTTTTTTATTTTAGTTTTGTAAGTCTACAATACCGTTTCAGTTTTTTTCCTAACGGTTAGTTTTTATATCTGTCAACTAAAATACCCCACCCCACACACACACACACCTAGTTTTCACCTTAGTTCACTATAATACCCCTGCTCTGAACGTGTATAAAAGGGCTTCCTGCTGTTGCAAAAATTACTTACGGCCATACCACGTTGAACACGCCCGATCTTGTCTGATCTCGGAAGCTAAGCAGCGTCGGGCCTGGTTAGTACTTGGATGGGAGACCGCCTGGGAATACCAGGTGCTGTAAGCTTGTTAACTTTCTAAGCAGCAGAGGGCGCTCTGCTGCCTCTCCAGGGGAGGCAGAGCCTTGAACACCATTGCTGGCCAGTGGCAGTGCAGTAACCTTTACAGAAACCCCGCGATGACATGTTAAAATGGCTGCTGTGGAAAAGGTCTTTTGAGTCAGTCATGTAGACATCCCAGTCTCAAACATGATGCCTCCTCATGGCTTGTTTTTTATTTTAGTTTTGTAAGTCTACAATACCGTTTCAGTTTTTTTCCTAACGGTTAGTTTTTATATGTGTCAACTAAAATACCCCACCCCACACACAAACACACCTAGTTTTCACCTTAGTTCACTATAATACCCCTGCTCTGAACGTGTATAAAAGGGCTTCCTGCTGCTGCAAAAAATGCTTACGGCCATACCACGTTGAACATGCCCGATCTCGTCCGATCTCGGAAGCTAAGCAGCGTCGGGCCTGGTTAGTACTTGGATGGGAGACCGCCTGGGAATACCAGGTGCTGTAAGCTTTTTAACTTTCTAAGCAGCAGAGGGCGCTCTGCTGCCTCTCCAGGGGAGACAGAGCCTTGAACACCATTGCTGGCCAGTGGCAGTGCAGTAACCTTTACAGACACCCCGCTATGACATGTTAAAATGGCTGCTGTGGAAAAGGTCTTTTGAGTCAGTCAAGTAGACATCCCAGTCTCAAACATGATGCCTCCTCATGGCTTGTTTTTTATTTTAGTTTTGTAAGTCTACAATACCGTTTCAGTTTTTTTTCCTAACGGTTAGTTTTTATATCTGTCAACTAAAATACCCCACCCCACACACACACACACCTAGTTTTCACCTTAGTTCACTATAATACCCCTGCTCTGAACGTGTATAAAAGGGCTTCCTGCTGCTGCAAAAATTGCTTACGGCCATACCACGTTGAACACGCCCGATCTCGTCCGATCTCGGAAGCTAAGCAGCGTCGGGCCTGATTAGTACTTGGATGGGAGACCGCCTGGGAATACCAGGTGCTGTAAGCTTGTTAACTTTCTAAGCAGCAGAGGGTGCTCTGCTGCCTCTCCAGGGGAGACAGAGCCTTGAACACCATTGCTGCCCAGTGGCAGTGCAGTAACCTTTCCAGACACCCCGCGATGACATGTTAAAATGGCTGCTGTGGAAAAGGTCTTTTGAGTCAGTCATGTAGACATCCCAGTCTCAAACATGATGCCTCCTCATGGCTTGTTTTTTATTTTAGTTTTGTAAGTCTACAATACTGTTTCAGTTTTTTTCCTAACGGTTAGTTTTTATATCTGTCAACTAAAATACCCCACCCCACACACAAACACACCTAGTTTTCACCTTAGTTCACTATAATACCCCTGCTCTGAACGTGTATAAAAGGGCTTCCTGCTGCTGCAAAAATTGCTTACGGCCATACCACGTTGAACACGCCCGATCTCGGAAGCTAAGCAGCGTCGGGCCTGGTTAGTACTTGGATGGGAGACCGCCTGGGAATACCAGGTGCTGTAAGCTTGTTAACTTTCTAAGCAGCAGAGGGCGCTCTGCTGCCTCTCCAGGGGAGACAGAGCCTTGAACACCATTGCTGGCCAGTGGCAGTGCAGTAACCTTTACAGACACCCCGCTATGACATGTTAAAATGGCTGCTGTGGAAAAGGTATTTTGAGTCAGTCATGTAGACATCCCAGTCTCAAACATGATGCCTCCTCATGGCTTGTTTTTTATTTTAGTTTTGTAAGTCTACAATACCGTTTCAGTTTTTTTTCCTAACGGTTCGTTTTTATATCTGTCAACTAAAATACCCCACCCCACACACACACACACACCTAGTTTTCACCTTAGTTCACTATAATACCCCTGCTCTGAACGTCTATAAAAGGGCTTCCTGCTGCTGCAAAAATTGCTTACGGCCATACCACGTTGAACACGCCCAATCTCGTCCGATCTCGGAAGCTAAGCAGCGTCGGGCCTGGTTAGTACTTGGATGGGAGACCGCCTGGGAATACCAGGTGCTGGAAGCTTTTTAACTTTCTAAGCAGTAGAGGGCGCTCTGCTGCCTCTCCAGGGGAGACAGAGCCTTGAACACCATTGCTGGCCAGTGGCAGTGCAGTAACCTTTACAGACACCCCGCTATGACATGTTAAAATGGCTGCTGTGGAAAAGGTCTTTTGAGTCAGTCATGTAGACATCCCAGTCTCAAACATGATGCCTCCTCATGCTTGTTTTTTATTTTAGTTTTGTAAGTCTACAATACCGTTTCAGTTTTTTTTATCGGTTAGTTTTTTTATGGGATCAGTATAGTCTCATATCTATTGACCTTGACCTTGACCTTTCACGAATGCACATGCTTTGTTTCGCAGTTGTATTTCGGACTCACTAATGCACACGATCTGTTTTACAAATGCACATTCTCTGGTTCGCAGTTGTATTTCGGACTCACTAATGCACACAATCTGTTTCACAAATGCACACGCTCTGGTTCACAAATGTAATATTTATGCAAACTTGTAATATAAATTCGGAAATGCACACGCTCTGCTTCACTAATATTATTTTGAGGCACACTTGTAATATAAATTCACAGATCATGCGAATTGCTCAATGTGCATTTACAAACTGCTTCTCATTTGTGAACCTGTCTACATTTGTGAGAGAAATTTCTGCGCTGCCTTTTTGAGACTCGTCTAACGGGCAGGTCAACGAATGTCACCATTGGCTGATAAAGCTGTGTGATTCTGATTGACAGATTCATCAGCCAATCAGGTGTTTGCTTTCAGCCAATCATATGGCTCCTTACATTTTTTCCACACACGGAGCTACTGTTATGTGCGCATGTGCACAGCGTTCAAACAATGGCGGGCAGAAGAACAGACAACAGCAACAGCATGGAGACTGAGAGCTTCTTTTAATACATTCATGATGGAGAGACTTAATCAACCTCAACCTGTAAGTAACACATTTATCTCATTATCCCCTCTAGTCATACCTTCCCCACGGTATCAGCTGTTTGTTTCCCCCGAGTGCCCAGGTCGCTTGAGGCAGGCTGTAGGTGATTGTTATTCAACGTGATAATGGCTGCTGCGTAGCCCCTATCTGTACTGCTAACCTAGCTAAACGCTACGCTACGTGGTTAGCAGTACAGATAGGGGCTAGCTGCTGCGAAGCCCCAGAACTTTCCCCCCGTCAAAAAAGTCCGCGTTGTGGAAATATTTTTGCTACGTTAAAAGCACGGATGGCAAGGAAGATTAGAGGAGGAAGCTCAGCCAGTGACTGCCACACCAGGCAATACCACAAACATGATGCAAATCTGCGCGAACACCACCCATCCTAATTTGGCTTCAATCATGAGAGGCCAGTTGGTAGGATTAGACAAACTTTATTTAGCAATCGGCATGCATGGCAAATACTTTGGCGCTTGACTCCATTGGCCAGTGGCGCTGCTCTTGAGGCAAGAGGAGGGCACCTGCATAGGCTAGGAGATCCCCCCCCGTGGGGGATCAGGAGTCAAGACTCGTTGGTGGCGGACTGGGGAGGTGGGTGGGGCAAAACAACGCTTCGGAGGACGGCTTCGAGGGAGATGGACTGCCGTGAAGCTACTGCTGCTATGATCGGCCAGAGAGAGAGAGGTGACGTAGAACCCTTGCTATATATATGAGGATTAACTGACGTCATATTTGACGTCATGGCAGACGTCATACTAGGACTTTGACTGACCACGTTATGCTAGGACTTGACTGTCGTCAGGGGATGATCGGATTATGCATGAGTGGCCTTCAGCTTGAAATATAGTCTGGAGACCTCACTTCAATCATGAGAGGCCAGTTGGTAGGATTAGACAAACTTTATTTAGCAATCGGCATGCATGGCAAATACTTTGGCGCTTGACTCCATTGGCCAGTGGCGCTGCTCTTGAGGCAAGAGGAGGGCACCTGCATAGGCTAGGAGATCCCCCAAAAGGAAGATCTGATTACCGGAGGTTAATTGAGATCTGCAGGCGCCAGTAGTTGATTGTACTTTTCCCTTCGACCTTTTTGCGACTTAAAGCTATTTGCGGCTGGCGCTCCCAACTCGGTCGGGCACCTCGCGATAGCGCTTCCCAGCTTGGCCTACCTGGCCGCCTTGGCGCTTCGCGATTGTTCTTTTCCGGCCTTCGACCTTTTTAGCGACTTACGGCTATTTGCGGCTGGCGCTCCCAACTCGGTCGGGCCTTCGTTCTTGGTACATGCTTTTCCTGCCTTCGACCTTTTTAGCGACTTATAGCTATTTGCGGCTGGCGCTCCCAACTCGGTCGGGCACCACGCGACAGCGCTTCCCAGCTTGGCCTACCTGGCCGCCTTGGCGCTTCGCGATTGTACTTTTCCGGCCTTCGACCTTTTTAGCGACTTACAGCTATTTGCGGCTGGCGCTCCCAACTCGGTCGGGCCTTGGTACATGCTTTTCCTGCCTTCGACCTTTTTAGCGACTTACAGCTATTTGCGGCTGGCACTCCCAACTCGGTAGGGCCTTCGATCTTGGTACGTACTTTTCCTGCCTTCGACCTTTTTAGCGACTTACAAGCTATTTGCGGCTGGCGCTCCCAACTCGGTCGGGCCTTCGATCTTGGTACGTACTTTTCCTGCCTTCGACCTTTTTAGCGACTTACAAGCTATTTGCGGCTGGCGCTCCCAACTCGGTCAGGCACCTCGCGATAGCGCTTCCCAGCTTGGCTCACCTGGCCGCCTTGGCGCTTCGCGATTGTACTTTTCCGGCCTTCGACCTTTTTAGCGACTTACAAGCTATTTGCGGCTGGCGCTCCCAACTCGGTCGGGCCTTTGATCTTGGTACATTAATGTTTGACTTGGCGCTTCCCGGCTTGGCCTACTTGGCTGCCTTGGCGCAACTACCCTGACTTTCTCCGACTCTCTCTTTCTCTATCCCCCCCAAAAATGAGCCGGGGAATTTACTGCGCCTTACTGGGCGCCATGCTTACGGGGAGCCACCACCGAGACATTTTAAAGTCCGGGACACTGTTCGTTGCCATGCTCACCGATTAAGGGAGGAAGGTTATTTGGGCCGCCAGTATGGCCACCTGCTCCGGGCGGATGTAGCTGGAGAATGCCGATGAGGACCAGCGGCCCATTTGCTGGAGGGAGGCGGAGGACACTCCTTGCTCGGCGGCCGAGGTGGCCGCTCCGATCCTGAAGGAGTGGCTGGAGTAGTTCTTTGTCGGGAGGTTGCATTGCTGGAGCGTCTGCTTGAGGTGCAGGATGAACCAGGATCTTGTCATGTGGTGACAAGGTGCGATGAGGAACAGATGTAGCTGGAGAATGCCGATGAGGACCAGCGGCCCATTTGCTGGAGGGAGGCGGAGGACACTCCTTGCTCGGCGGCCGAGGTGGCCGCTCCGATCCTGAAGGAGTGGCTGGAGTAGTTCTTCGTCGGGCGGTTGCATTGCTGGAGCGTCTGCTTGAGGTGCAGGGTGAACCGGGATCTTGTCATGTGGTGACAGGGTGCGATGAGGAACTGGGGAGCCGAGGGGCCGGTCCGAGGCCTGAGCTTGACGTAGTGAGCCATGGACGAGAAGGGGCAGAAGGGGGGCTAGTGCCTTCCTGTATGCTATTGTGTGCTGGGGCAGCAGGCTGAGGGCAGCGGATGCCAATGACTCAACAACTGATCCGTAAGGCCAGGGACATTGTGGGGCTGGATCTGGGCTCTCTGACTGCGGTGTCAGAGAAGAGAACGTTGTCCAGGCTACGCTCCATCATGAACAATGACTCGCACCCACTCCACGGCGTGCTAGTCGAACACAGGAGTACGTTCAGTGAGAGACTGATTCCACCTAGATGCAGTACAGAGAGGCACGGGAAATCATTCCTGCCTGTGGCCATTTGTCTATTTAATGCCTCTCTTAAACGAGCACCTCGGAGACGCTCAGTCTCCCTGAGACTGAGCCAGCCGATAGGTTAACTGTGCCTGGCTGAGCCACGTGTTCAGGGCAAGCCGACTTAATATAGTCCAGGGTGCAATAATGATAATTGACACGGAGTGTATACTTACCTGACGTATTTTGTATTTTGCTACTTAGACATTCCGCTTATTTTTGCTTCTAGCGCATTTACTAGTTATTCTATGCTATGTTGTGTTTTTTTTTTTTTTTTCTTTTTCTTTTCTGCTTATTGCTTAACACATTCACTGCCAGCCATTTTTTTTTTTACTGTAGTTAGGTTCTGCCAGAGGTTTTTTTTGAGGATTCTGGCTCATCTTTCAAGACCCGAGGATTCTTTTCTGCTAAGATTTTGTGAACACACAATATCTCAAAAGAACTAATAGAATGTGTGCTTTCTCTGTCTAAAATAGTTAGTTTGTAGAGTTAGTAGTTATGTAAGCATTAGCAGTTGAATACAGCATGGTTTCAGCGTCAGAAAAATTATTTTGAGATAAACGGCTTTTTGTGAAATTCGATAGAACAGTCACTTTAACCATTCATTTTTGGCATCAGTAAGACGTCAGACATCTAAACAATAGTTTTGAACAGTAATTTCCTCCATAACAGCAGGAAACCCCCCTCTGCTTCCAACTCCTCCCTCCGTGGGCGTTCTTCTTGGCTGCAGCGGGCATGTCACAAGCTTGTCACCAGTCTCACTGCTTTGCTGCTGCTCCTGCCTGTCTGCGCGGCCGCTCTATGAGGAAGTCTGGATGGACTCGCTCGCTTCTTGGAATTTTGGTTGAGAGCTTTGATGAAGCTTTTGCGATTCTGGTCATATTTATGCTGCGTGTTTCAAAGTGTGTTCCACCGGTAATCTATTATGCAAATTTGCAAACCCGCACCGCCAGCAATCAGCGCGAAAACGAAAGCGTTTTCGCCAATCCATTTTCATGAGAATGGCTTCGTCACACTGCTTTTTGCTTGCCTTCCTCTAGTCAGGAAAGCACTGTCGCCACTTAGTGGGTCGGTGGAATGGGTTGTACACGTTGTACACGTCCAATACTTATATAAGAGATGTAAAAGGGTTAGATGCACATCCCACCGTCAAAAAAAAAAAATCGATTTTTTTTTGACGTCTCAACTCGTCGTTGGCAGTGAACGGTTGGATTGTGTTTGACGAGTCAACTCGCCATTGGCAGTGAACGTGTTAATATTGCATTTGCATTGCATTTACTACTGTTCATTTTATTTTAAGCTATGTGTGTTCTGTGAGCGAGCTACTGTAACCTGTCCCAATTTCCCCTCGGGGATCATTAAAGTCATTCTGATTCTGCTTCTGAAGAAATGCCAGAGGCATTTTACTTTGAAATTCGTTAAGAACAGGAAGTGGTGTATTAAGACCGGGTAGCTTAACACGGAAAGACGTCAGCATTCCCTGGGCCGTCTGGCTTCGGTCCGAAGGTTATGCAGTAACACTCATTCTAGCTGATGCTCAGACAAGCTCCATGGGCCAGGGGTGTTAGAATGGCCCCTTGCGTGGTTATTATTATTATTGTTGTTGTTATTATTATTATTATTATTATTACCTTTATTATTATTATTATTATTATTATTGTGACTCCCGCTGGCCATTGGTATTATGAAGGTGTCGTCGGGCTCCAGGAAGGCGGGGTAGGTTCTGCCCGCGTGGTTCTTGCCGTCGTGGTAGAGTTTACACCGGCCCAGGTCCCAGCCCCCGGGGGGGTGATAGAGGAGTTTTTTTTTTGTTTTTTTTTAAGATTGTTGTTCAAATAAAACCCCCTCAGATCGGCTAAAGTTAAGAAATTATCATTGTCATCATCACAGAAGCTTCCTAATTTAATTATCAGTCAACATCAGTCACATGGGGTCACTGGGGACCCAGAGGTAGAAAATAAACAAACTCAGCTGCGTGTAACAGCAAAGATAATCGAGAATGAGAAGGCAAGAGTATATAGTGCCTTTTTGAAAACAGCGCTGCGGCCATTTTGGCCTGAAATACGGCTCCTTGCTGGGGCAGAAGCTTAGTCTCCAAAATGGCGGATTGGCTGTGTGCTGTCGCATCTTTACAATAAAAGGTCTCTGGTTACAGTAACCTCCGTTTCACAAACACAACGACAAAGGAGAGAGACAACTACTTTTCACACTCTGTTTTGGATTAAGAGGATGTCCTGAAGTGTGACGGTGGATTAAAGACTTGATGACAAGACGTCATGCGATTTGGTGGATTATAGTCTTCGTGACAGAAAGAACAGGACACCCGATGGATTAACGTTACATGGATGCGAGTTTTACTGCCGAGTGCGACTTTCTGCTTAACTGCATGTAACGTTAGACTTTTATCGTCCATGCATTCCTGGGAGTGCTTATTCTTTTCGTGAATGGATTATTTTACGTCGCTGGATTTGGAAGGGAAAGCAAATTGCACTACATTTCAGCTGTTGCCGCCAAGTACTGATACTTTCCTCATGGGTCCTTTCGCATCCACGGGTGACTGGTCCTCCGGGGTATGCTCGGTGTGCTGTGGTCGTCAACCCCGTCCTTGGTAGAGCAGGTAGCTCTTGAGAGAGGCGGGCAGACGTCATACTAGGACTTTGACTGACCACGTTATGCTAGGACTTGACTGTCGTCAGGGGATGATCGGATTATGCATGAGTGGCCTTCAGCTTGAAATATGGTCTGGAGACCTCACAACATCTTGCTCATAGCAGATACCGTTAAAGTCAGATAAACACTCTCATAGGCTGCCGAGGCAGATCACATGGCTAATGTTATACGTTAAATACATTAACGTTACTTGACTGAGGTATGAACTATTCCACTGAAGAGAAGTAATAATAAAATGATGAAAGACTTCTCCAAACTGAGGTACAAACTGTGTGTGCATAGTGACTGACTGAAGCACAGGGAGGGAGGAGAGAGGATCAGCAGAGAGCAGCACAGGAGGAGGGACAGGCTGTGTGTAGTGAGAGAGAGGATCAGCAGAGAGCAGCACAGGAGGAGGGACAGGCTGTGTGTAGTGAGAGAGAGAGAGAGAGAGGGGGGGGGGGGGTGTCACTGTGTGTGTGATCAACATTGAAACTATTTATGTCCAGTGTGTCCATTTGATTTTACAAAAGATAAGCATTTATTTGATATTATTAATATTATGATGTGTTTTAGTTTTACATAAAATTAATTAGATGAAATAAATCGGCACACTGCAGGTTTAGCCTCACTGAAGATACTGCGTTTATTTTAACTCATTGAGTGCCAGCCACTTTTGGAGAACGGACGCTCCCAGTGCCAGAGTTTCAGAGCGTTTTCAGTGATTTCTCGAGGCCCACAGAATATTGTGTGATATTACTATGTAAACACTGAACACGCACAAAGAACGATGAGACTCTATTCTATCATCTGCAAAAAAAAGTTTATTGATCCCATTTTCCGTTCTTTAGTTATGAGCCGGAGAAGATAGCTTGATTCATCCAAAAACAGCAATTTTTTTCTAGAAGCTGAGATAATTGGCCTTTTGTGAAATTAAACATTTCAAGCACATCACTGACTCTGAAGCTAATCTTTTCTAATGTAGTCACACCTCAAAAATAATTTCCTTCAATAAAACAGTGAAGGCCAGGGAATTTTGTTTGGCAGAATAATATTTTTTAGCTACAACCAGCAGCGCTGGCCCCTGCGTGCGCTGCTGGTTGCAGCTTCTTGCTGGTCTTGATTTGCTGCTGGTGGGCATCGGATATTCTGGCTTGCGTTTGTCAATCCTGTCCTGCTGCCTGGGTCTGTCTGGGTGTTGTGTGCTGCTCTGCGTGCCCTCCCCCGTGCCCTCCGCGAGCGGCTCAATTGTGGGAGCAGATTGGCTGCTGCAGGCACAGCTGCAGTAACGTTATGCTTCAGCATATCGATGCATACGGATGCGATGCGATTTCCGTTTCCATAACGACTTCTTCTTTGTTTTTTCCTTGCCTTTCTGTTATGTGGAGAGCACTGTCGCCACCTAAGGGTTCTGTAAAATAGGTTAGACACATTCAATAGCTCCCATATTGTAAGAGGCGATGTAAGAGGCTTAGATCGACACCCCCCCGTCAAAAAATGCAATTGACGAACATGTCCGTCCTTGGCACTCTACGTTACTATTTGAAATGACGAACATGTTCGTCCATGGCACTCAATGAGTTAATTTTGTGAAAAGTAAAAAGTATTTTTATACTGTTAACTTAACATACAATGTTTACTGATGTTCCAAATGAACGTTCTATTATGTTATTAAACAAATTTTTGTTCAACGGCAACAAAATTATATATATAATATATAGCCAGATTTTACAATAACTCATAAAGGTCCGCGATGCAGAGGATGAATTTCCCCAAGGGGATAAATAAAGGATAACTTAACTTAACTTGAAACCGTGGTATATTTGAATTATTATACTGGCACATGGTTTTCATTTCATTTGAGACAACAGTTGCCTCTTGTTTCAACTGTGGGGTAGACAACATTAGTCACCGTTTTTGATGTGACGACGGGTGATCCGTCCACTTTTTTGTAAATGTCTCAATCTTTTTAACTGATCAATGATGCTAAATAATAATGCTAACTGCATTTAAGTGATGTATGACGGCTGCGTGGTGTTTGCGCTGTGCTAAGGAAAACGGCGCTCATCTCATTCTGCGGCTTGCTTGTGAAGCTGACAACAAGTAGTGGAGCAACGTGAACGTGTTGTGAGCTTATAGATGCATTCTTTGATATGGAAACAATTATAGCTCTCGTGTTATTTGGCCTTTTAGGATACAAAAGAGAACGTGACATCACATGGCTGCCCATCCATTTGAGTTCAATGGAGAGGATATTGTTGTGTTGCACTTTCTTGATAGTTAAAAAAATTATTTTATGAAAAGAATACGGGCCCTATTCTCCCACAAGCCTTCGGCGCTAAAAGGGGCCTTAAACGCAAAAAAACGTGCCTTGCGCCTGTTTTGGGACGATATCAATATGGCTTTACGCTGCCAAATGCGCTTTAGGCCGAATGGGCGTGGCGCAGTCCCAGAATGGCCCAGAGTGGGCGTGTCGGCCTTAAATCTCGGCGTACTGCTATCTTCCCACCTGGCGTAAATTTAGCGCTTTGCGCTTTTGAAAACCAGGCCTATTCAGAGTGCGCCAGTTGCGCTCCCCTCTGGCTCTCTCCCTCCCCTCTGGCTCTCTCCTCTGTCACCCTTCTCTGTGTCACTCTCTCCCTCTCTCCTCAGTCTGACAGGCACAATACGACTGTCTCTCTCTGACTCCCTCGCTCAGACAGACACAACACACGTCCTATAGGAAATAGCAGTTGTAAGTTCACTGCCTGTGAATGTCCCAGCATGCAATTGGGTACTCCATTTCGCTACTAAATAGCAACCAAATGAGGCGAAATAGATATAAAAGGTCGATCTAAAATAATGTGTAATGGTAACACAGCCTGCAATTGTAGAACATTTCAATATTGGACCAAATAAAACATCGAAATTAAAACACCACCCTAAGTGAAACATATATGTCCTCCTGGGCCTATATATATCCCTTGTCGATTTAAGGTGATTTAGATAAGTGACAGTGGAACGCGCTTCCTACTGTCATCTGCTATACTGTGATGTCCGCTCCAATAACTTGGCCCTACTTCACATTTAGTTTTACAATAAAAACACATTTATGCAATGACTTTACATAATGTAGGGTATATTTATGTGCATCATCCTTCCTGCAGCAGGCGAGAGAAAATTATATCTTTCTGGACAAACTTTCACCAATCTAATAGGCTATATTTTTCTAGGTGATGCATTTAGAACATTCTTTTCACTTTGATCTTGCTATAGTGTAGCGTATTTACATGCTTGCAGTATTTAAACTGCAGTTAGATTGGTTTGAGAAGCATAATAATATGGAATAATAGCCTATATGGAGACAGACAGACTGGATGAAGGGAGGGGGGGGGGGGGGGGGGCAGAGCGCCTGGCTTCTGTCTGGTTTTGCTGGACCAGTGGAATTGGAGCTTAAAAGGCAAGCGTGCGATTCGTTTATTGCACTTATCCAATGAGCATGACGGTGCATAATTTTACGCTTAAAAGACGTGGTTGTAATGCTTTAGACTGCGTGTAGCGCCAAGACCAAGATATCAAGTGCGCTGGTCCACGCCCACTGCGCCAGGCGCTCGGCGTAGAAACTAGGCCGATGCAACGATAGGGGCCGTTATCTTCAAAATCCAGCTAATGAGCTCTGGCACATAATAATTTACAAAATAAGCATTGCTTTATCATTTCATGTACCTCTGACTCTACTGTCAGTGTCTTTTAAAAGCTTTTTATTCATTCATGTTTTTTTTTTTTACAGGACCTATCACCTCTGGCCATGCGTACAGCTCGAGCTTTGTATGACATATTGGGCAGCGAGTTATCATTGGCCCCAACTGCCTCACAAAGGACCAACAGAGTGGAAATTTCCACGGTCAGGGCAGGCCAGAGCATGCCAGTGATGGCGGGAGGCAGCGGCCAGACTACTGTACCCAGTGCTCCTACAGTGAGGGAGGCCTTGAGAAGGTGATGCAGTTCTAATTTAATATATTTGGCAACACAAGATCAAAAGATTAGTCTAGCTCAGATTTCCAAAAATCTTAACCCTGAACGTAAATTGTGTTAATTTATGGCATACATGTGTTTTAGGGGTAATAGGGGGTGCCTAATCCAAATCTGCTGTATGCCCAGCTCACACATGGCTTATGGGCCCCTATCGTTGCATCGGCGCAGTTTCTAGGCCGAGCGGCAGGCGCAGATCAAAGCAGTGGGCGTGGAAAGGCGCACTTGATATCGTCGTGCTGGCGCTAGATGCAGCCCAAAGCATTACAACCACGCCTTTTAGGCGTAAAATTATGCACCGTCATGCTCATTGGATAAGTGCAATAAACGAATCGCACGCTTGCCTTTTTAGCTCCAATTCCAGTGATCCCGCAAAACCAGACGAAAGCCAAACGCTCTGCCCCCCCCCCCCCCCTCCCTTCATCCAGCCTGTCTGTCTGCATTATAGGCTATTATTCCATATTATTATGCTTCTCAAACCAATCTAACTGCAGTTTCAATACTGCAAGCATGTAAATACGCTACACTATAGCAAGATCAAAGTGAAAATAATGTTCTATGCATCAGCTAGAAAAATATAGCCTATTAGATTGGTGAAAGTTTGTCCAGAAAGATATCATTTTCTCTCACCTGCTGCAGGAAGGATGATGCACATAAATATACCCTACATTATGTCAAGTCATTGCATAAATGTGTTTTTATTGTAAAACTAAATGTGAAATAGGGCCAAGTTATTGGACGGACATCACAGTATAGCAGATGCCATTAGAAGCGCGTTCCGAAGCGCGTTCCGCTGTTACTTCTCTAAATCACGTTAACTCGACAAGGGGTATATATATGCCCAGGAGGACATATATGTTTCACATAGGGTGGTGTTTTCATTTCGAGGTTTTATTTGGTCCAATATTGAAATGTTGACAATGGCAGGCTGTGTTACCATTACACATTAATTTAGAACTACCTTTTATATCTATTTTGGCTCATTTGGTGGCTATTTAGTAGCGAAATGAAGAAACACAATGCATGCTGGGAACTCAGAGAGAGAGAGAGAGAAGGGTGACAGAGAAGAAGCAGTGAAGGCAAAGAATAGGCCTGCTTTTGAAAAGCGCAAAGCGCTAAATGTAGGCCAGCTCCCAAGATATGACTAGGCTGGTATTTAGCGCCGACACGCCCACTTTGGGACTGCGCCACGCCCATTCGGCCTAAAGCGCATTTGGCAGCCTAAAGCCTATTGCTATCTTGCCGAAACAGGCGCAAGGCACGTTTTTTTGCGGTTAAGGCCCGTAATAGCGCCGATGGCCTGTGGGAGAATAGAGCCCATAATGCCTCAAAATGGATCACTTAAAGCAGCAGTAAGTGGTTTTGTCATTTTGGCTAACTTCCTGTTAGCAGCTGGAGTTAGCATTCCCCGCCCTCGTCCCTGAGCAGCGAATCATCTCCCTCAGACAGGTAGTTCTCTCTCCTCATTAGATAAAGGTTGTAGGTTACAAGCAAAATGTTCTCCTCTGCTTACTGCAGAACAGAGTGACTGACAGACCTGTGTTATGGACCAAACACTCCATATAAGTGATTGCGATGGGACTATAGAACTATTTTAGACTTATATTAACAACAAAAAAATCACTTCTACTTTAAAGATGGCGGCCACCACTATGCTGAAATATATTAAAACCGTATATTTTTGACTCAACTAGGTAGAAACTTAATTGAATTTTCCTTTTTTTCATATACTGTATGGGGAATCCAATGCTATATTGTGATTTGAGATCAAATATGAGGAATTTTAATTTATTGGTGAATGTGTTTTCCAACCAACTTTATCCTATGACTTCATAACATATTTGCTGTCAAATACTTATTTACATACAGTATTTGTATTTGAAAAGCTCCTGACTTGGTGACTGAGATGGGCCATCAGGTGTATTGGGAAGATGGGCTCCTCAGTGGGGATACCTCTAGGCAGATTGTGCAGGCTCCTATGCCCAAGATAGGTGCTCTTGGGCACACAAATGGCTCATTTCCACCGCTGGTATCAGCGCGGCCCTGCCCAGCTCGTCTCGCTTTTTTGTCTCATTCCACCGATCAAAAACGTGGACAGTCGGGTTGAGTCGGCGTTGAGTCGTGCTAGTTTTGGTCCCTGCTCTGTTGAGGTTCCAGCGCTGTGGACCCGCGGTACCATACGGTGACGTGAAAACACTGCAGACGACTGATTGGTCAGGCAGAATCGTGTTTACTGTATCTACCGTCAATGCTGGATACCAGTTTAGTGGAGCTTACCTTCTCTTCTGTTATTTCTATCAATCTTTTGTGTTGCTGCCTTCGGCTCTGGTGAAATAAAATCGATCTCCTTGCTCAGCTTTAACATGCGGTGGTTTTCAATTGTTTTGAGAGAGAAAAAGGCAACAAAATTATCCTCCTCCTCGGGAAGCCCTTTGTAGTTGTGTGCTACGTCGGCTCCGCTAGGCCGGAGGCGGGGGTTTAGTGAAGCCGCGGTCTTGCCTGGTGAGTTGCCGCCGGGGTAGTGGGCTGGCTTCCCTTCTCCCCGTAGTGCCTCTCCCGTCCCCCGCGCAGCGCATGCATGTGAGTTTGAGTAACAACAAAGTGATATCCATTCTCCTAGCCGATTGTCACATTTGCCCATGTACACTGTAGGCCAGTGATACTCAACTGGCGGCAAATGTTCATGTCATTCTGGCCAATACTCCACTTCTGTTAAAGCATTTCAGTCTGGAATCTGGAATATCTTTCAATAATCTAGGATTTAGCTGCTAAATTGTCAAATACCGCCGTCTGCTCGCTAGTAGTCGCTACCCAGGCACTTATGTATGTACTTAACCTAACTAACTATCCGGTGTGCACAACATTGTCAGACTAAACTCCGGTTGACACCCCAAAAACCTACAATCCGCTACAGAAAAATGTATATTGATTGTTTATTAACTGGCCCCTGGCCTTTTATCATTTCACGAAAGTGGCCCCCGGGCAAAGCAAGTTGAGTATCCCTGCTGTAGGTCATTTAGAGGCAACAGTAGTTCATAACCAGTTTAAAAGTTCCATCTATGGATTTAATTTTAACGTTATACGTTATAGGCTACTTCGGCTATGGGTAGAGAGCAGATATGTGGTCGCTATGACGACCAGGTGTGGTCGGAGGCGAGTAAACTTGCTATGGAAACAGAGTCTATTAGTCTAGTAGGAACGGGGGGTCCCCACGCACCCGAAAGATATATTTTTCTAACATAGATTTTTGTACTCCTCAAGGTGTCTAATAAACAAATTTTGTTGTTACCCCGTTGAAATAGTGTCCCATGGGTCCGTTTGGCGGCCATCTTTGCGGGCATATGCGATGTCTGATGAAAATGGATAAGGGTCATAACTTTTGAACTAGACGTCATACAGAGACAAATGACACCACTTTTCTGTATGATTTCTGCATGAGGAATTGATTGAGAGGGTTGTTTTAATGATTTTAACAGGTTTAGTATAGTAAAACTCAAAAACATATGAAAAAAGTGTCTAATTTACTCTCAAAATCTTGCAAAAGAAATCTATCTACATATTAGTCCATGGGCCAGAAGGGTTGGGAATAATGCTCATATTGATTTTTGGCAAGGTATACATCTCTAGAGTTAGAAAATATGTGAGAGCATTGCACCAATGGTAGCTAAATGTGTGTTATCACTCGATTTATAACACCATGCAAAACATAATAGTTGCGGGACTTAGGGACATTTGAGGCTAAGTTCATGCAAATCAAGTCTAAAAGCACCAGAATTTGCCCAGAATTAGCCCAGGGCATGCTCTAACAATTGAGCCAGAGTGCCCGAGCTGGTGACCCCCGGGGTCACCATGGCGGCCAAATCCAATATGACCACTGTCCGAAAAAGATTTTGGCTATAACTTTTGAAAGAGATGAGCTAGAAATACAGACTTGGTGTCTATCTTATGTTTTTTGACCATTAGAAAGGTGTTGGAATGCTTATCTTTACTAATGAAGATGTGTGTGGACCCCTTATCTGCATATTTCCAAGATGGCGGCTACCTGAATATGAGTTTTACCATAACTGTTGATGCTTTTAGTAAACTCGGTGTCCATTTTATGGTTTTTGAGTTTTAGAAACACATTGTAATACTCAGATTTATGATTTAATCTATCTATAGCACTCTACTTTGCATACTAAATAGGCTACCAATATGGCTGCTATCCCATTTCTTTTTTACATATACTTTTGTAGTTGTAAGAATGAGTTACCATCAAACTGGTGGAAACAAACAATCTACAGTATTTATCTTACATATTTTATTGAAACAATTAGTGAGTAACACTTAGGTATGTCCATGGGTTGGGGGGGTTAAGTTAGATTGAGTGTAAAGTGTTTTTATGCATCCGCCGGCGATAGCCAGGCCGAAGGCATTATGGATCCGGGTTGTCCGTCCGTACGTCCGTCCGTACGATGTTTGTTAACGCGATATCTGAGGACCGCCTTGACGGAATTTCATCAAATTTGCCTCAAACATCGACTTAGACTCAAAGATGATCTGATTAGATTTTGGTGGTCAAAGGTCAAAGGTCAAGGTCACTGTGACCTCTCGAACGCCATTTTCAAGCTTGTTAACGCGATATCTCAGGAATGCCTTGACGGAATTTAATCAAACTTGTCTGAAACATTGACTTGGACTCAAGGATGAACTGATTAGATTTTGGTGGTCAAAGGTCAAAGGTCAAGGTGAGCTCTCGAACGCCATTTTCAAGCTTGTTAACGCGATATCTCAGGAATGCCTTGACGCAATTTAATCAAACTTGTCTCAAACATCGACTTGGACTCAAGGATGAACTGATTTCATTTTGGTGGTCAAAGTTCAAGGTCACTGTGACCTCTCACACACCCAATTTCCAAGCTCTGTAACGCAACATCACAGGAGCGCCTTGACGGAATTTCTTCCAATTTGCCTCAAATGGCGATTTGTACTCAAGAATGACCTAATGGCGGAGGCATAAGTCCACGTTGCGGTCGTTCTAGTTTGTTTATATCCTTATATCCACAGCCAGATTAATCAAATATTGTTGTCTTGACTGCATTGTTGGTACAGGCACTCTTGCATCCACATTGAGGTGCCACGGGCTCCAGCTTTACAGCATTCACAGCACCCACTACATGACTTTTTGCAGCTGCAGCAGAGAATGATGATGATGGCATCTGAAAGATGGGTCCAGTAAGGTTCCCAAGTCTTGGTCATGGGAGTCCCAGTACCAGCCCCACTACTGAACTCTGGATATTTTGCTGGACAGAGGTTGCCTGATTCCAGTAGAAGCTGGTCTGCAGCAGTCCCCATTTGACATGCTGAATCAGTGCATCTTGGGTGGGAGGCAAGTTCTCAAGGGACTTGGTACCATTTGAGAAAAGCGGATGTCTGGCTTCATCTACTTTGCTGGAGACACAGCTCTTGCTGGACATGACAACAACCATAATGCTTCCAGTCTTTGGACATCGACATCTGAGTTGATCGGTTCAGGCTCCAAGGTGAAGGCATCCACGGTCTCAGTGAGATCTGCATGTTGCTTCCCAAGCTGCCCATCCACTCCTTTTCCCATAGCCCTGGAAGGCTGATGTAGTATCACATAATTTTAGCACATGGAAGAGATGTAATGCCAGTGATCTCTGGGGACCAAGAACATTGCAGATTTTGTGAACATAAATGTACTTTCCACATGTGAAGCCAATCCAGTGCTCTGTGAGGCCTAATGTGTAGAAGAAGCGTATTGCAAGTATTACAACATCACTGTCGGACATATGGATCCTGAGTTTCTATGGCTACTGGCCCAGCATGTGCCAGGTGCTATAAATCATTCTACTGTAGTGTCTGCTTCAGGATGGTTACAAGGCTGAAGCGCAGATATGTCATATTCAGATCTGTTGGAAAGTATAACATCCTTCTTGGTAGAAAGGAGGAGTTAATCCCAAAACCCTGGTCGCCCTCACCTTGGGGTTGTCATGTACAGCAAAAGCTGTGGCTCCAGCCAAGTAGATGATGCTAGACATTGTCTTTTTTCAAATGCATCAAGAGAACCTGCCTCCCACCCAAGATGCACTGATTCAGCATGTAAAATGGGGACTGCTGCAGGCCAGCTTCTACTGGAATCAGGCAACCTCTGTCCAGCAAAACATCCAGAGTTCAGTATGTGGGGCTGGTACTGGGACTCCATGACCAAGACTTTGGAACCTTACTGGACCCATCTTCCAGATGCCAGTAAAGCCTGAGCAATCATTCTCTGCTGCGTCTGCAAAAAGTCATGTAGTGTGTGCTGTGAATACTGTAAAGCTGGAGCCCGTGGCACCTCAATGTGGATGCAAGAGTGCCTGTACCAACAAGGAGGGTCGAGACAGCAATATTTGAGTAATCTGGCTGTGGAGGATATAAACAAAAACCACTTGTCATCTGAAGTCTTTTATGCAAAATCAGTCACCCTGGTAAATCAAAAGGACTGAGCACTTCTAACTCAATTCAACCTATGGACATAAGTAGGCTACTACTCACTTGTACATATAGGCACCAATATATGTTTTGTTCTGTTGTTTTTGTTTCTGATATTGTAATATTTTGTTCAAATTCTAAACACCTTTGATCAGTATTGATAGCATTTCACATTTATGGAGAGCATTGATGCACAGACTGGCTATTACCTGTATCAATGGGAATGGGTTCTACTCTATTTGTCTAATTGTTTCAATAAAATCTGTAAGATATATACTGTAGATTGTTTGTTTCCACCAGTTTGATGGTAACTTATTCTTACAAGTCTACACTCAATCTGGGTGAAAGCGTATGTAAAAAAAAATTGTTTAGCGGCCATATTGGTAGCCTATTTACTATGCAAAGTAGAGTGTTATAGATAGATTCAATCATAAATCTGAGTATTGATTTACAATGTGTTTCTAAAACTCAAAAACCATAAAATGGACACTGAGTTTACTAAAAGCATCAACAGTTATGGTAAAACTCATATTCAGGTAGTCGCCATCTTGGAAATATGCAGATTAGGGGTCCACACACATTTCATTAGTAAAGATAAGCATTCCAACACCTTTCTAATGGTCAAAAAACATAAGATAGACACCAAGTCTGTATTTCTAGCTCATCTCTTTCAAAAGTTATAGCCAAAATCTTTTTTGGACAGTGGTCATATTGGATTTGGCCGCCATGGTGACCCCGGGGGTCACAGGCTCTGGCACTCTGGCTCAATTGTTAGAGCATGCCCTGGGCTAATTCTGGGCAAAATCTGGTGCTTTTAGACTTGATTTGCATGAACTTAGCCTCAAATGTCCCTAAAAGTCCTGCAACTATTATGTTTTGCATGGTGTTATAAATCGAGTGATAACACACATTTAGCTACCATTGGTGCAATGCTCTCACATATTTTCTAACTCTAGAGATGTATACCTTGCCAAAAATCAATATGAGCATTATTCCCAACCCTTCTGGCCAATGGACTAATATGTAGATAGATTTCTTTTGCAAGATTTTGAGAGTAAATTTGACACTTTTTTCAAAAAAAATTTAGTTTTACTATACCAAACCTGTTAAAATCATTAAAACAACCCTCTCAATCAATTCCTCATGCAGAAATCATACAGAAAAGTGGTGTCATTTGTCTCTCTATGACGTCTAGTTCAAAAGTTATGACCCTTATCCATTTTCATCAGACATCGCAATATGCCCGCAAAGATGGCCGCCAAACGGACCCATGGGACACTATTTCAACGGGGTAACAACAAAATTTGTTTATTAGACACCTTGAGGAGTACAAAAATCTATGTTAGAAAAATATATCTTTCGGGTGCGCGGGGACCCCCCGTTCCTACTAGACTATCAAGTAGAGACGAGTAAGACCAGGTCGAGTAGAGCTGTACTGTGCTGTTATATGTGGTGGAAATTAGCCAATAGGTAGCTAGGAGGGTCGGTCCCCAGTGGTGATGGTTGAATGACCTCCATGTGGCTGTGTGTCAGGCAGACAGGGATATTCCTATGTCAGACTGGCTCACAGGAAAGTATATGTCTGTCTGTTTGGTATTTTAACTTTAACTTATTCCCACATCAGGCCATTCCCACACATCTTCAGTAAACCTGCTGATCAGCCAAGGGGGAAAAGACGATTCACCGCTCCTGCCACTTCTGTTGTGAAAACGACAAACTTTCATGTATATGTCCTTCCGAGACCCACTGAATTCACACCAAAGGGCTCAGAAGAAGAACTACAGCTTGCCACTGCCGGCCTTGGGAAGAGGATGATACGTCTAGCAGAGAACTGGGGACACAGTCAGGTAATCAGTCTATGCTTGAATATGAATACATATTGATCAGTTGCTGTATAGTGGGTTGTCTTCTTACTTCTTTTCTTTTTTAAAGATTGAAGCTCAACTTTGGGAGGTATTTCCCAAACTGAAGACCTTGAAAGGAGGCTGGATGTTTTACAAGTCCACAGGTAGCATTTTAAATCTCCAATGATGCAAAACATACCTCATCTATTTTTCATGTTAAAAGCCCTAGATAACATCTTCTTTGAATTAACCATTCACACCACTCGTGAAATTGTAGAGGTACTTTAAAAGTTTTCCTGACAAAGACTTATTTGCCTGATATTAATTGATGCATGACTTAGGTTTTAATGGACACTATTTCTGTTTTAAAATAGGGGGTAGTGGACGTCGCAAACTCACATCAATTTTACAGGGACCTGAGGGGTACACCTATGAGACACTCAAAGGGGCATCCAGCAGTGGCAAGAACACTTTATTTCTAGTTCCACTACAGGAGCAGCTGTCTACTGAACCACTTCCCTATGACTCTCCAGAGTTCGCCAACATGCCAAAGGCAAACTGCATGAAATGTGGAAGTCTAATGCCTTTGCAGCTGTTACCGTTACATGTGGAGGGATGCAATGTAAGCTGTGCAACTTTCCTCTAATTTCTATCATTTCTATTGTTGTTTATCTTGTTCTCGTGTGCAAATGACTGTTTGAATGTCTACAGCTCTAGCTCTTTTTTTTAAGGAGGTTGAATTTGAGTCATCTCCTGATGAAGACTGCACAGTTATTGAGAAGCCAGTTCTCCGAACTACAACTCTCTCAGACCTTCCTACCACTGAGATTGGAGAATCCACAAACATGGGAGAATCTATTGGGATGGAAGAATCCTGTGAGGTAATCAAGGCAGTAATAAAGGCTTATTCTTTATCCACCATAGGAAGCAAGGTAGCATAAGTTTCACTTCATAGTAATGTGATGATTAAAGGTGTAAATAGGTGGGGTATATCACCAAACTAATGTTTTGTTAAGGGACACACACAATGTACCCAATTTAGATCATAGACATGCAATATTTGCTAGCTATAGTAAATATAATTCTGAGGTTCATAAACTGACAGTTTTCTTATTTTTTTGTTTTGTTTTGCAGGTTTGCCCAATCTGTCAGGCAGCGTACCCAATTGATGCCCTTCCATTTCATGCCAGCATGTGTGGTGAAGGGTACGAAGTTTATGACTAATATCCAGATAAAAGGTGTGTATGTATATATATAATATATATATACATATATATATATATATATGTATATATATATATATACACACACACATACACATACACACACACATACACACACTTTAAATCAGTGGTTTTCAACCTTTTTCATATCAAGGACCATTATTTAGTCGCCATTAGAGCCACCATTTGATGAGATTTAGCCTCTCAGATCCAAAACTTATATTTTGTTATTGTTGTATAAGATTTTGTTCACAATTCAATGCTGTATTGCTGTGGTAGAGAGATAACAACAGGCAAACGTTGATCAAAATAACAATTCTTCTACATTCTCTAATTGTGTGAACTTCTTGTAAGTAATGCAGATATTTAAGCAATATAGCACGAGAGCGGCCGAGTGGGATAACAGCTTATCAGCGGGATATATTCCACAACACCACGCAGCTCGAGTGCTATATTGCTTTTATAAAACGGTTTCCAAGTATAATAATATAATAATACTATAAGTCCGACTGGCATTGTATTCTGATAGTCAGTTGAGACACTACTGTAAGGCGGGACCTCTAGCAAGAAGATAGACGTGCGGGTGATTTGATTGGATCGTTCTGGAGACTGAAGTCGACATTGGCCAATCCTGGCGCTTGCTGAGAAGCTGAGAGCGTTTTGCAAAGCCGACACCAAGTAACGTTACGTCTTATTTAGAAATGCGGGGTTAAGAGTGAGGGCGCGCGAGAGAGGGGTTAAGACATTAGCCCGCGTCTATTCTTGTACAAAACATCATTTTCTGCGAAGTATTAGTATAAGCGAAGATCGATTCACAAGGATCTGACAGCTGTCTCCGCCATTTGTTTTTTTTTAAACCAAAGGCTTTTAGTAAGAGAGTTGCCATGGCAACCAATAACCGAGTCCAATAACCCGGACTCAGTTATTGGATTTATACAATGGCTGTGAACCAATCAGATTGCTTGATTTGAGAGAGCCGTTTTATAATTAACAATAACTTAACTCTTGAGTGTAAAATTAAACCAAATGGACCCTTGCGTGACAAGCTGGACCGGTATCACATTGAGAACATGCAGGCAGAGACAGTTGATGAAAGAAAGGACTTATTTGTTAATGGTCAGGAAAATGAGTTATGATTTTCAATTGTTGACAATTTGACTACCTCAACAGAAAAAGCCTCCTGTGACCTTTGGCTCACTCCCATGGGGACCATGTTGGAGAAAACTGCTGTAATATTACAGCTGTAGTTGTAATAACATAAGTCTTAAAGGGGCAAATACTTAGGGCTTAGATTGTATGCCTTTGTATGGTGTTTGCTTTAGGCAGGAAAAAATATGTAAACAATAAATAAAAAAGCATGTTTTGTTTTGTTTCCCATTTCTGCAAGTAATTTTTTTTTTGTCTTAAGAATGGACATTGCTACTACGCGCAGGGAAGCAGCCAGTCTGACAAGTAATGAGGAATTGCCAGGACCTTCAGTTCCAAGATTGTCTACACCACCATCAGCTGGTAATTTATCCAGAACAAGTACTGCTATGGTGTAGTTTGAAACTGGACCATTTTCTGCTTCTAATTGGTTTGGTTGTAATTGGTTTAAAGGGGGACTTACCCCCCCAGATATGTAACAAAACAGCATGCTGCTTGATTTGAAAAAACCTATGGGAAAAACCAAGAAATTATCGTCTCCTCTTGTCTCACTATACTCTTTAGCTGCCTCAGACGGCTCAGACAGGAGGAAGCTTGGAAATGTTTTCGACGCCATGACAGTTTGCCCGCAGTTTACCCACTACATCACAAAACATTGTTATATGAGAGCTCCAAAATCTTTATAAATATCCACAACCAGCCAACGCTGGTGGCCTGTATGGAAACAGCGTTGCTCAAAATGGTTGAAAGTTAGATCAATTTGGTCATTCAGTGAATCAGTGGCGAACTAGAAATTAACAGGTCAAGTGACACAAACAGCCAATGAGCTGTGTGTATTGTAGTGCCATATTGGTAGGAAAATGCTTGTGACATCATGGGAATAGGCTTGGAGTTGTGAGGAGCCGGAAAAGGGTACAGGGGGAGTAGGGGAGTAACTATCTTGAAATCCCATAGTCTTTGGTTCATCGTGACGTCACGTTGTATCAAATCTCCCATTCATTTGAGGGCAAAAAAAGCAGTGTTCAACCCATAGAGGGCGCTTATGCTGCTGAAAATGATACAAATGGTCCAATGGTAACAGTTTGGTCTCAGAATTCTTCACACACCACCCCCAAAGTCATATATATTGGTTAATAGCTGAAAAAAAGTGTTTTGGGGGTAAGTTACCCTTGTACCGTGTTGGTACATTTTTGGCTAGTGCAGTGTAATTTTCTGTGTTCGCATTGTTATAAATGTGATATAAATGGTCAAATGGCGATGAATTTTGAAATTGGGTGGGGGATTGGGGCATATATCAAGGATTTTCACACTTCAGTGCCCCAGCTTATTTTTGGCCCTGGGAATCAAAAATGTTTACTGCATTTTTGTTATTATCCAGAAATGAATAGATAATTCTCCATTGAAACCCATTATAAAGTGCAAAAAAGTGCTACTTTGAGCTCTAAGGCACTTTTCACAAATTTTTTTTTTTTTTCTGACTTCCTCCAGATATTTTGGACATAAGGCCTCAAAATTATGGTTTTTAATATTTTTCAGCACATTGCAACATTTTCTCATGTATGGCATGCAATCTATTGCAAGCAACTTTGCTGGTTTCTGTTTGTGCTGCATTAGGGCCACTACAGCCCAATGGAATAAATAATTTCAGCTAAATTGGTGTTCATAAGGATGTGTGTGTGTGTGTGTGTGTGTGTGTGTGTGTGTGTGTGTGTGTGCGTGTGTGTGTGTGTGTGTGTGTGTGCGTGTGTGCGTGGTGTGTGCACAACCTCACCTCACTGACCTCTCCTTCACCCACACCACACAACCCCCCCCCCCACACACACACACACACGCTCTCTCTCTCACACACACACACACACACACACACACACACACACACACACACACACACACACACACACACACACACACACACTTTGATGCCATGTGAAATGCAGAGAGAAAACTTGAGCTGACTTTGATAGGCAAGTTCAAAGCTCCATCCCGATGTGTCCTGATCATGCACCTGCACACGCACACACAGAGGCCCATACACACCTACACACACCCGCACACGCACACACAGAGGCCCATACACACCTAGACATAAGCCCATTCACGGAATAAAAACAATGTGGGGCGATCCGATCACCTCCAAAGAGCCGCGCATCGGAGAAAAACAAAACACGTCTGCAAGGCCTGGGAACCTGCATTTTGTTTACGCAGGTGCACCCCTGGCCGAATCAATAAATATATGTCAATGTGGCGGGGGATCATTTCTCTCCTATCCGACCATGCATCGCCCACGCCATGGGCCCTATTCTCCCACAGGCCTTCGGCGCTAAAACGGGCCTTAAACGCAAAAAAACGTGCCTTGCGCCTGTTTTGGGACGATATCAATATGGCTTTACGCTGCCAAATGCGCTTTAGGCCGAATGGGCGTGGCGCAGTCCCAGAATGGGCCAAAGTGGGCGTGTCGGCGCTAAATACCTATCTTCCGAGCTGGCGTTAATTTAGCGCCTTGCGCCTTTGAAAAGCAGGCCTATTCAGTGGGCCAGTCCCTCCCCTCTCTCCTCTGTCACCCTTCTCTGTGTCACTCTCTCCCTCTCTCCTACTGACAGGAGCAGGCATTGGTGTGCGTTTACCAGTTTATTGTGAAATAAATCCTTCCGCGTTGAGTTACTGTCACAAGCCTGTGTGACAACGCGTCCAGCCTGGGTAAAACAACTCCGTGTACCGCTTTGAGGCTGCAGGCAGTCTGACAGGCACAATACGACTGTCTCTCTCTGACTGCCTGTGAATGCCCCAGCATGCAATTGGGTACTCAATTTCGCTACTAAATAGCAACCAAATGAGGCGAAATAGATATAAAAGGTAGATCTAAAATAATGTGTAATGGTAACACAGCCTGCAATTGTAGAACATTTCAATATTGGACCAAATAAATCATCGAAATTAAAACACCACCCTAAGTGAAACATATATGTCCTCCTGGGCCTATATATATCCTTTGTCGATTTAACGTCATTTAGATAAGTGTCAGCGGAACGCGCTTCAGAACGCGTTTCTACTGTCATGTGCTATACTGTGATGTCCGCTCCAATAACTTGGCCCAACTTCACATTTAGTTTTACAATAAAAACACATTTATGCAATGACTTTACATAATGTAGGGTATATTTATGTGCATCATTCTACCTGCAGCAGGGGAGAGAAAACGATATCGTTCTGAACAAACTTTCACCAATATAAAATTAATCTCATCATATAGGGATAGGCTATATTTTTGTAGCTGATGCCTTTAGAACATTATTTTCACTGATCTTGCTATAGTGTAGCGTATTTACATGCTTGCAGTATTGAAACTGCAGTTAGATTGGTTTGAGAAGCATAATAATATGGAATAATAGCCTATAATGCAGACAGACAGACTGGATGAAGGGAGGGGGGGGGCAGAGCGTTTGGCTTTCGTCTGGTTTTGCGGGATCACTGGAATTGGAGCTAAAAAGGCAAGCGTGCGATTCGTTTATTGCAGTTATCCAATGAGCATGACGGTGCATAATTTTACGCCTAAAAGGCGTGGTTGTAATGGTTGAGGCTGCGTCTAGCGCCAGCACGACGATATCAAGTGCGCTGGTCCACGCCCACTGATTTGAGCTGCGCCAGCCGCTCGGCCTAGAAACAGCGCCGATGCAACGATAGGGACCCATATGTCCGCTGCCAATGAGCCCTCCTCGTCCTCCTCGTCCCTACACTCCGACTGGGAGATCGATAAAGATTTCATGGAGCTCATGGCCTATCAACCTGCGGCCTCCGGCTCCGAGAGCAGCTCAGGTATGGGTTGCGAGGATGCTGCTGCCGACTTCCCCGAAGAGGGTGGCCCGTCACGGATGGAGCAGGGCGAGGCTGATGCCGGTGCCATCTCCCCAGAGGATGGCAGCGACCTGGGCGAGGACAAGGAGATGTCCTCTCAGTCGGGGTCCGAGGGAGCCGACCCGAGTTTCATCCCACCGGGGATCGACACCTCCTCCAGTGAGGAAGGCGATGACAGTGAGCATGACGATGAGGCGCCCCCCGCTGCTGCGACAGGTGGAGTGTGGGTCTCGCTCGAGGGCCCTGAATGGAGCGCAAAGGACGGGACAGCCTGGTTCCCAGAACCGCTGCCAACGCAGCGCAGTGCTCCAGCGACCGTACCCCGGCCGGGGATAACGCCATACGCTGCGGCCCGCATGGAAACCATTCAGTCGGCATTTCGCCTCTTCATCACCGATGACATGCTGGTTGATATCGTCCGCATGACCAACCTCTATGCTCGCAGGTAATTTATAGCCTACCTAATTGTATTTCTATTATAGCCTATTGTAGTAGGCTATTGTAGATATTGTATTTTTCCTATTATTCATAATTATTATTATGTTACATTATAAGGAATGCTGAATAAAAGCAATATGAATGATATGGCCTATCTTATATCTTGTAGATCGAAATTGACTGGCTGGGTGGAGCTGGGCCCGACTGAGCTCAGAGGGTTCATTGGGCTGCTGATTTTGTCCGGTGTTTACCGGTCAAGAGATGAAGCAACCTTGAGCCTCTGGGATGAGTTCACCGGGCGGCCAATATTCCGTGCCACCATGTCGCACGCCCGCTTCTCCAACATCAGCCGCGCCCTGCGTTTTGACGACAAGGAGCAGCGGGAGCAGCGCATGACAGGCCGGGCAGGCAAGCTGGCAGCCATCCAGCCCCTGTGGGGGTCATGGGTGAGTCGGCTCTCCCTCCTCTACAGCCCGGGACCACACGTCTGCGTGGATGAGCAGCTCCTGCCTTTCAAGCAGTACATGCCGTCAAAACCTGCCCGGTATGGAATCAAGATCTGGGCAATGTGCGATTGTCAGAGCACATACGCATTGAACATGCAAATATACACAGGCAAGAAGGCGGGGGCTGCCCCGGAGAAGAAACAGGGCCAGCGTGTCGTGCTGGACCTCACGGAGGGGCTGCGGGGGGGGACTGTCACCACCGACAATTTCTTCACGTCCTACCAGCTGGGGCAGCTCCTCTCCGGGAGGAAGATCGGCCTCCTGGGAACGGTGCGGGGCAATAAGCCGGAGCTCCCGGGAATATTACTCCGGGCAGCCGCGCGAGAGCGACCTGCTCTCAGCTCGAAATTTGCTTTCACAGCCACCCACACAGCCGTCTCCTACGTCCCAAAGCCGCGGAGGAACGTGATTCTAATGAGCACCGTGCACGGGGGGGCGGATGTGAGCGAGGCAACACACCAGAAGCCTCAGATGATCCTGGACTACAACCAGAGGAAAGGAGCAGTGGACAATCTGGACAAAGTATGTATAATTATAATTATCATTATAATAATAATAATAATAATAATAATAATAATAATAATAATAATAATAGGCCTAATAACTGATAATGCATGCCTCGTCATATAGCGTAGGCTATATGACATATTCTAGCTGAATTTATTTGATTGTTGCTTTTATGAGTAGCCTATTCATTTTGTTTCCCCCCTCCCCCCCTTTCCTCTCCCCTCCAGTGCCTGGGGACCTACAGCTGCAAGCGTAAGACCAACCGCTGGCCGATGGCAGTGTTTTCAAACATGCTGGACGTCAGTGCTTTCAATGCATTCCAGCTGTGGGTCGACGTCGACCCCTCCTGGGAGCAGGGCAAGAACAGCCGCCGCAGACTGTTTTTGCAGCAGTTGGGGAGGGAGCTCGTGGCGGAGCACCTCGGGACAAGGGAACGCCTTCCCAGAGAGGCAAGGGCTGCTGCCCTGGTGAGACAGGCACGAGAGCCTGCCGGTGCCGCAGCAGGCCCCGCCCCTCGCCTGCCTGGCCCGCAGCCCGACCCGATGCTGGGTGGGAGGCGAACCTGCCATTTCTGCACAGCAGAAAGAAAAAAAAAGCAGAGTGACGACAACCTGTGACCACTGCAGCAGGCCACTCTGCAAGGAGCACAGGAGGCTGGTTTGCCCAGCCTGCTGGGGGCAAGAGTGAACTCTGGACTTGGACTCACTCACACACACACACACACACACACACACACACAGTCAGTTTGACAGGTTTTTGTTGAAAATAAATTGTTCTTTTTCAAAGTGAAGTTGCATGTCTGCTTTATTTCCAGAGCAAAAAAAAAAACTGGCATTGAAAGGGTTGAAATTCTGAAAAGTAATGAACATTGGGTTTGTAGGATGAGATCTGAATGGTACTTCAAAGATTGAGCAAAAAAAGAAAAAAATATTCTCCCCTTATTGTTGTTGGCTAAAATAATTGGCCAAAAATGGTAAATTACTTGCCCCGAAATGACTCACTCTAATTGACCAAAAATGCTCAATTAGATGGTCTAAAAAATATACAGTGCATTTTTTTTTTTATTGTCACTGAATAAAAAGTAACAATGGAACAAAATAAATATTGGTAATAATCTTTTACATAGACCCCACTGTGATAATCCCACCCAAAAACATTCCCTTTGGATTATATTTTGTGCAGAGATTGTGGAAATCTGTAAAAGCAGCAAGTGAAACTGTTTATAGTCAAGACAAACTGGCTTATAATGGGTTACATTTCTGAAAATGAATAAATATTTTTGGTATGTATAGCTTCATCTGAAGGTAAAATGTTTGAAAGAAAAAAGAAAAAAGATTTTTTTTTTTTTTTTTACCATTCTTATCATTAGAAAAATAATTAGCCAAAACTGGACACAGGGAGGGGCATAACATTGAGGGGTAAGTATTAGTTAACAGTGTACAAGGGTTGTTAAGCAAGTGTCTACTTGTAAACAATAACAATGATCCCCTAAATAAATATTTCTACAAGAACTTGGATTCAATAATGTAAAAAAGGTGCTATACCAACATTTACCACTTGTACAAATCAACCCTCTTGAAAACTAATATGTTGCTTTAAAATGCAGGGCTTCCTAAACTTCACTGTTAACACAAAATAGGCTGACTTTGCAATGGAAGCTGATATTATGTTTTTATTACATTTTCAGCATGGGAGAAAGAAGCAGACCCCAAAAAAGCATGTCAGTTCTTCCGACAACAACTACTGGAGCGTAACTCCAAATGTCCAAACCTCTTGCTCTCAATCAACATGTTTGATCCTGAAGAAGAAAAGGACAGCTCATTGATTGCATTCTATAAGAGGAACAATGTGAACTGGGCAGCTCCATTCAAGGGCAGGCTGACGGGTATTTCAACCCCCTCCCCCCACCTCAATATTATTTAGTTGCTTAAATTAATTTTGTTTCTTTTTTACATGTGTAATGGAAGTTGAATGCATGTAACTTAACTCACAGACTGAACTGTGTGTGTGTGTGTGTATATATCTATATATATATATATATATATAATATTCTCGTTGCTCTAAATTTTAATCTGAGATCTTTATTTTCAAGGAGATGCAGCAATCGGTGAAGGCGTCAATCGACATGTTTTGTCAATGGCCATGCAGAAATTGAAGACTGGTTTCAATATTAATTTAGGTTGGTATATGTTGGTGCGCATGTTGATACACTTACAGAAAGGCTTGGGATATTGGCATTATCTTATGTTAAAATGTGTTCAATTGCACTATTAATTGAAGCCCATTACTTGACAATAATTAATGAAGGAACACTTTAATGAAATGAGAGAATCGGATTGAAATGTAACCTGCTTATTCTAAGAAATTTCAAGATTTAGTGTTGGTTTTTAAACAAATTGGTCAACATTATGTTGACTGTTGCAATTCCCTCCTCATTGGCCTCCTGGCATGGTCACTGTAGCCACTCCAAATGACCCAGAATGCCGCAGCACCCCTTATCTTCAACGTAAATGTTCACATGTATCGCCCCTTTGCATTCAAGGCTATCAAGGGCATGGCATCCCTGTACCTTCAGGACAGTATCCAACCCCATCCCGCTCACTTTGAACAGCTAGCACAGGAAGTCTGTTTGAGCCTTTCCTTACCCTTGAGCCAGTGCACCGCAAGTCTTGAGACTCTCCCTCCTGTGTTCCAACCTGTCAACAAGCCCCCTCGCAGTCACAACTGCAGTCACCCCCCATTTTCACCTCAGTCTGAAAACTCACCTCTTCAGACTCCACCCTTTTCGATGGATAACTTGTTTAGACAGATGCTATGTTTACCTGCTATCTTATTTTTATTTTTTGCACTACATTGTTCTCTTTGGCCACTAATGAGACTATAGTACAGTACCATATCATTTTGTGGCTAGGGTACATGCCATTTACTGGAGTAATACATTTTCTCTTATATTTTTTTTCTTTTTTAAGGCTCTGCTAGTCTTACACCCCTTTTTGAAGGGGAAAAAGATCATCAGGTTCCCTCAGCTGCTGGTGTGCTTCGGGAATGCAAGCTGTTTGAGATGGCACGTCGGATTCTTGGCCATAACTTCATTCATGGTGGGGCTGGTTTCCCAGGACTCAGTTTGGCTGTCGTGACTCTGTTAACTGGGGGGGAGACTGAAACTGCAGCAGCAGCTCTGACCCTAGAGGATGTTGCTGATCTTGATCACCGTGAAACTATTGGTTTGGTGAGTAACACAGTTAAAAGTTAGCTTGTCTTACACCAATGCACCACAATGCAGCATGTGTTTGTCTTCTCATGCATCGTCAAATGATGAAAATTCATTGGTCAGTGTTGGGGGAATTTAACAAGCTTTTTGTGTCCCTGTGATGTACACCAGATGTTGGCTATTTTAAGTGTAACTTTTGCACTTTTTGTGGACTGCCTGGAGGCAACTTTGTAATACTTAAATTATTTCCCCTTTTTGTAATGTGTCCCTGTTTGTAGCTCATGAAAGCAGAACTTACTGCACAATAAACCACCAGTCTGACTGATCTTTGCCTGTCCTGGTATCAACCTACTCCGAACTCCACCAAGCATGAGTGGCTGTTCCAATTGCTGCTTTCAACAGCGGTAAGCATTTTACCTTATTGAAACTGTATACTGCTTAAAAGGAGTATAAAAGGTGTACACTGGTACACTGAGGAAGACAATTACTGTCGAAACGTTTGTACCTTGCCATCTGCTTTATTAAATCAACAAAAAGGACATTTTGAGAGTGCTGGCCTTTCTTCTCCTTTAAAGATCTTTTTGAGCCGTGCACCCAACTGTTTTATCTGTGAGTGTGCTTGCTTTTCCCCCTTTTTCAGAAACGGTAGACTGCTGACATGACACTAATCATTTTATAAATTACCTTATGTTAACATGACAGCCAAACCAATTGGGATGCATATTGGAGGTTGGCTGCTGTAACTCATGCTGCATCTGTGCCTGTAATGACTTAACAATAAAGTAGTGCCTCAGTGTAAACAAAGACACCCTCCTGTTTTGTTTGTAGGTGCTTCACCATGGTGTGCAGCCTATTAAGCAGATCTGCAAAGGCCTGAAAGAAACGGGAATCTGGCCGCTTCTTTCAGCCAGAGCAGATGTCCACCCCATACTTTTCCCAAGGGAGTCAAGTGTGAAACTTAGGGGCACTTTACACGAGGACGGTTTCCTATGGAAACGGGGAATTATTTTATCGTTTGTGCCTCCCGTTAAGACGGCGACGGCAAATTCGCGCTTAGGAAACGACACATTTTGAAACCACCCTCCAGAGTGGAATTCTTGGTGACGCTTCCCGCTGAGCGCTCCATGTAATCGCTTGAAGACGGCACATTTCAGGAACTCTGACGTGCCTGCACACGCGACACACGCGATTACGTCATAGCCGTGCGCGGGTTACAGAACAACAACATCAGTCCGGAAACAACACGAAGAGAAGCAGACATGGATCTTATGGTTGTGCTCTCGTTGATGTTGCGGGCGCAGATCCAGATAATACTGGCAGCTCTACGCCTTATCGAAGAGCATTATGATGAGGTACACGGAATGGATTATATGCGTAGGGTTAGGGATATGCAAATACTGTACGACGCTCCACCACTACGTCAGCGGAGGGTAACCGAAAGACGCTTTTGGACAAACCCCGGTAGGTCAAGCAGTTGGTGGGACAACTTTGTGAATGGCGTGGCCCTCGAGGAAGCATGGAAACAGAGCTTCCGAATGTCCAGAGCCGCTCTTGTTGCCCTGAGCGAGGAACTGCGCCCTTACATCGAGGGTGTAACTACTAATATGAGAGCGCCGGTTCCAGTCATGAAAAAGGTAGCTTGCACATTGTACTATTTAAATGATGAGGGAAGACTAAGCAAAGCTGCTGATTCCTTTGGCTTGTCACGACCGACTGTTTCAGTCATAGTTAGGGAAACGTGCAAAGCAATAACTAAGCACCTGGGCCCAAAATACATCAAGCTGCCTTATACTGTGCCAGAGGCTGAGGAGCTAGTTGCTGGATTTCAACGTGAGTATGGAATGCCACAATGCTTGGGAGCGGTAGATGGGACCCACATTGAAATCAAACAGCCATCTGTCAGCTCCACTGACTACATCAATAGGAAGGGCAGATATTCCCTGAATGTCCAGGCTGTATGTGATTATCAATACAGATTCATGTCTGTCTGCATACAGTGGCCTGGGAGTGTGCACGATGCACGCGTGTTTGCCAATTCCAGGGTGAACACCTGTTTCAAGACTGGGAAGATCCCTGCTCTGGAAAAGCAGATCGTGGACGACGAGGAGGCCATACCCATTTTTCTTCTGGGTGACCCTGCCTACCCACTACTGCCGTACCTTATGAAAGAGTACTCCAATGGTGGCTCAACCCCATCTGAACAGTACTTTGGACTGTCTCTGTGTAGGGCCCGCATGGTAATTGAGTGTTCTTTTGGGCGGCTCAAGGGCAGGTTTGGAGCCTTGAGGAGACCTATGGACATAAACATGCGTGACCTGCCCAATGTGATCTATGCTTGCTTTGTCCTGCACAACTACTGTGAGATGTGTAAGGAGACTGTGGACACCTGTGCAGAGCGAGGAGCCGTCCAAACTGACCATGATGTCCAGCCTCCCACACAGAGCAACTGCTATGCCACTGACTGTAATGAGGCCCGCGGAAAGAGAGTGAGGAGAATACTCACAAAGTACCTCGATCCCTGATCCCTGCCACAGTAACAATAACCAAGCTTGTTCAATGGGTTTGGTGCATATTGTTAATGTTGACTATAGTGTGTGATACTTTTTTTTTTTTTTTTTAAGACTGTTGGGTTGATTGTTCTTGATAAACATTTCTTTTTCTTATGGTCAAACTGAAGAATATCTTGAAGCCCATTTGTTTTTAACCAGTATGAGGAAGGGGTGGACACTACGCTCTGCAACTGTATAGGGCTAGATATATATTTTTTTTTTCAAGCGTTTTTGCAAGAGTCACAATGTTTACAGACTGTTCACTGTCACTCAGATGGTACTTTAGCTATATAGGACTAGCTATGTATATATCTTTTTTTCTTTTTTTGTTACCTTTTTTTCAAGAGTCACAATACACACTGTTTACTGTCGCTTCAATGGTACTTTGGCTGTGGGGCTCCGCGGGACCAATGTACTATGTAATGTAGTAAATGTATGTGAGCAAATGTGACATTATTCTGCGACTAGAGAATGTAATAAATCTTATGTGATTCTGTTTGGATTGTTAATGTGATTTGTCCAGAGACATACTGCCAATATTGCCCCTGCCAATGAGGTCATCGAGTATGGATGAGGAATTATTTAACTAGTGCAATATGTGAGCAGATTGGCAGGATACACTGTACATACTCAACTGCTTTATTGTGACATGGGTTCTGCCTTGGGTGGATATTTGACATACACTGCATGCACACTTGAAGTCACACATGGTAGTCCACACAGCCTAGGTGAGAAAAAATGCATTTGTCCACTCTGTGGTAACGGTTTTGGGTGTAAACAAAACTTGAAGACACACACGCTAGTCCACATTTCCTATATATGTATATATATGTCTACGGTCCACACAGGTGGATTAAAATCTATTCACTTGTAAACTCCAAGTAGCTCATTTTTGTATTTTGATATTCTAACTGCCTGCTGAGCTGCTTCGGTCCACACCTTTTTGTGCGTTCATAATCAGAAGCAGAGAATCACTTTAGTGATCCCGGGGGGAAATTAGATGCTACAGGGGGAAGAATTAAATCTAAAAAACAACCAAAATATGCCTACAGCAAACCAATGACACAGCCATAAAATAGCCTATAGAAACACAATATACACAAAGTGCCTGCAGTGGTCAGACGTAGCACCCCCCACGTCTGAGACTAACAATGCAATGGGATGCATGCAGGTGCAAATCAGATGGGCTTGTCCATATTGCTGGCCTTTGTACATCTGATTGGCCACCATTTTGTCATTTCCATGGCAATAGATATTCTAGCAGCTAATAGCCTACGGCTGTAAACCATAAGTGAAGTGTCGCGTGTTCACATGCAGAAAGGCTTGCATTCCTTCAGAAATGGGTACTGGACTACTCATTCAATACAAAGCGTAACAAAGCAGTACAGCGGTGACTAGTTCACCCCCCTGAATGTAGTACCTGGCTCATGTATGAACTGTACTGGAAACAAATTCTACCAGCCTGGCTGTGTGTTCATTAAAGAATATCTAGCTATTCCATGTCATATTAAAACCACTATGATTTTTGTGTAAGGCATGAGGTATAATTTTCCATAACTATATGGACCCTACATTTGAGTGTACTCAGACAAATCTGTTGAACTGCAACTACTTGTTGCCATGTGTTTTTATTGCAACAATAATCACTTCACAATCAATTCAACTATCACAAAAAAAAAAAAAAAAACAGCTCAAAAATGTGCAAATGTGTGTAAAAGCATAGCAGCAAGTGTCAGTTTGAATGTGCACATAAAATAACACTGAGTGACACATGTGAGCTAATGTCACACAACAAAAAAAGCTTTAAATGTAAAAACCAATCAAAAAAAAGGAAACAAAACACAGCAATCAAATGTAAACTCAAACAGAAAACCAAACGGAAGCCTAAACATCTTCTGGCTCTTCCCGAAGCAGTGCACGTCTGTACGAGTACGGCGCTGGACGGGCGGGTGTGTAAGAGTCATGTGTAGGTGGCGTGGGTCCATATGGGGTAGGCGGAGGTTGATGCGGTGTGCTCATGAATCTGGGTGCTGGGACAAGGGGCTGCTGCATCTGTGCATGTCCATATGGCTGCTGCACCATCATGTGCCTCACCAGCATGTGGAAGTCACTGCTCATCTGTTGTGATGTCCCAAGTAGCCCCGTCATGAGGAGGTCTAGCCTCTCCTGCCACTCCTTGCTGTGGGCTGCCTGTTCCTTGCTGTCCCTTCTAGACTCCTCCATTATCTCCATCATCTTCTTCTTCAGGTCGAGGTCAGCCTGCAGCGGGTCGGTGCGAAGTTTTCGCTTCAGCCTGTCCACTCGGTGGTTCTGGAGCCGTGTCTTGAAAAGAGCAGAGGGAAAATATGTACATTAATTCATTTGTTTGTTATAAATGTGGCAATGGAAATATTAGCTTCCAGAAAGAAACTAGTATAAACATTTTCATTTATCGTTAAGAGGCAACAACTCAAACATAAACAAACCAGAGTAGATAGGCTACATTTTATAGGGTGATTTATGTCCCACACACAAAGTGTTACACAAAAGCAATACAGAAAACCATGGACAGCTAATCATGAAGTACAGAACAGTATTTCTATTCATTTGTAGCCTTGAGTCAATGTAACCACATAATTATTTAGACTACGAGTGACTACGAGTGATGAACACAACTTGTGTTGTGTTCATGTAGGCTGTGGGGCCTAGCTTGTGGCATAACGTTACCCCCTTTGTCCCCTGCTACTGGTGGGCACATACGAACGCAATGCCTAACGGGAGGAATAATGAGCCAAATCTACCTGAATAAGGTCCCTTCTGGTCCCAATGTTGGCCGCCTCGACCTCGTCAGCTTCTTCGGTTTCAGGGCTTGCTCCCTGGTCAGTTGGGCTTGCTCCCTGGTCAGTTGAAGTGGAAGAAGTCTCTTCCATCAGCTGCTCTGACTCGATGCCATGCTCAATGCTGGTAGTGGCTGGCGACCCACCCCAGATATCTTTGCACAGCTCGAAGAAAATGTACACAACTCGGCCGTAACCGCTCCGTCGTTGTGCGGCTACAGCCTGTCTGAATTTCCCCCGGATCGCCTTAAGTTTTGACGCCACCTGATGTTTGGAAATCTCGCCTTTGTCGTGGGGGAACCTGGTGCCTTCCTCATCTCGTGCAGGATATAGGTTGATGAACTCTGACAAAATGTCCGCATACTTCGTCTGCACGGTCTCCCAATCTACACCCTCATGCTCTTTGGTGGTTTTGTAGGCCCGACTTGTTCGTAGCAACAACTCGACCTCTTCCTCCGTCCAAACAAAGTAGTCAGACTTGCTTTTAGCTTTCGCCATTCTGTTCAATGTTTACCGCTGCTGTGAGAGAAATGTTTTGAAAGGAAGTTGCGGAAGTATTTATAGGCTGACCCGGCACTCCAAGTTTTGGAGCGACGAGCAATGCCCCGTTGACCATCACACTGCCACCTAGCGACCTGGCATGTGCATTACAGCGTTTTAAAAATTCGACAGCGCTCATGTAAACGGGGGAGAAGCCCGAGAAGGTGTGAAGGAAAAGGTGTGAAGGAAACGCTATTGTGTCGTTTCTTACAGAAACTGTCCTCGTGTAAAGGGCCCCTTAGTTCACAGGTAAGCTGGCTTGGATCTGTTACCCCCGGCCCAGGTGAAGCCTGCAGGCAGGGGGTTATGTCGTCACTTGCATGTGTCTATGTGTCAGTCTGTCTGTGCATCTGAAAGCGCGTCACCAAGATAACTCGAGAACGAAATCTCCGATTCGCACCAAACTTTGTAGATGCGTGTAGGGTGGGACAAGGTAGAAGTGAAGTCCATCACTTTTTTTTCAAAAACTGTAAAACTTCTTAAACCCCATATTAATCATTGATATAGAGTGTTTGCGCTGTAACAGGGGTCTCTTTAGCTCTTAACAAAATAATAATACTTTTTCAGTTAGGGATACCAATTTCATCCAATCCGGAGAGAAAACTCAAGTCGCAAGATAAACGAGTGACATTGGAAGTGATCACACAAAGAAATAAGCAGACTAAATTGGAACTGGAATACTATCAAATTTAAGCTGATAAATTGGTTCTCACTCATGATTGGATGAAATTGGTGAGCCTAGTAAAAATCTATTTCCTGTTTATTAAAAAGCTGGAGAGACAGACTCCTGTTACTGAACAAACATACTATAGCTATGATGACTATCAGAGTATAGAACTTTAACTTTTTTACACAAAAACAATCAAATTCAGAACCTTAACACATTGACTGCCAGCCGTTTTTTTTTTGCTGTAGGTAGCTTCTGCCAAGCCGTTTTTTGAGGATTCTGACTCATTTTACAAGAGCCGAGGATTCTTTTCTGCTTGGACTTTGTGAACATACAATATCTCAAAAGTACTAATAGAATGTGTACTTTCTCTGTCTAAAAGAGTTAGTTTGTAGAGTTAGTAGTTATGTAGATATTAGCCGTTGAGTACAGCATGGTTTCAGGGTCTGAGGCAGAAAGCTGAGATAATCGCAGTTTTGTGAAATTCAATCAAACAGGCAGAAAAGTCACTTTAACCATTTATTTTTGGCATCAGTGAGACATCAGACATCTGAACAATAGTTGTTTTCAATAATGGAGGAATAATACAATAATAAAATAAATAAATGTCAAAATAAATACAAAACAAGAGCAGACCACAGGTCACTCAGCTTTTTTTTTTTTTACATGTTTTTCTTTTTTTATAGGTTTTTTCGGTTCGTGATCAAACCGGTTTGGGCTCGTACACCGAATCCAGAACTGCTCCAAAATGTAATGGGTACTTCCTTGGCCCATGTTACACCCATCCACAAAGTTACATGAAAATCGGCAGGTGCTTTTTATGTATTCCTGCTAGCTAGCAAACAATCAAACAAAGAGCATCAAAAACAGGCAGTTTTTTTTTTTTTTTACGACCCATGCCTACTTGTGCCACCGAGCACGGTTCTTCTCTGAGTGGTACACCTCATAGCAGCCAGCCCTGTGTAATGGGACATTACACACGACACAACGGTAGCGTGTCTCGCTTCTAACACCAATCTCTGTACAAACTCTACACCTCCTCGTTGGGCCAGCTTTTTTGAGTGAGGCTGGATACATGGCCATTACATGGCCCGCTAGATCGACATCCAGCCTGCTTGGAGGGTCCAGGTATGGTGCCCGGCCCGGCCTGGTTGCAGGTTGGTCACTGCCCTCCCCCCCACCCCCCACCTCCTCCCCGCCACCCCCCACCTCCTCCCCCACCCCAGCCCCCACCTCCTCCTCCACCACAGGTCTGGTCCATGCACCGACAACACTCAGGATGAAAGCCATCAAAGTTTTACACTTTCTCTGTGGGTGTTTAGCTTTGTACAGAACAAAGGCGTTATAAAAAGACATTTGAAACATGTACATGACAAACTTGAATGGCCACCTGGATGTCTTCCTGGCAAAGGGATAGTAGGCAATGTTCTGGTCCAATCTGTCTACCCCATTCATGTACTTGTTGTAGTCTACAACGCACTTGGGTTTTGCGTGTGGGACCCTCTCTCTGCTGCCTTTCTGCCTGACCTGCACCGTCTCCATCGTGTCGTCGTGCAGAGTGGAAACCATTTTGACGATGCGCTTGTCTCACCAGGCCAGAACCATGGTGCCACCATTGTGGCGCATGACGGTTTCCCCCAGCTTCACGGTGTGGTTGGTAACCTTTGTAGCAGGTGGCTCGCCCCTGTTCCTCCTCAGAGTGCCACAGACATGGGTCTGACACTCCAGCAGCTGTGCACACATTGAAACAGAGTTATAGTAGTTGTCCATGTATAGGTGGTAACCCTGCCCTGCCAAGTCCCCGAGGAGGAACTCCACTGTCTCGCCTAGGGTGGACCGCTCACCACAGTACGGCTTCATACTATAGCAGTAACCTGTCTGGGAGTCACAGAGTATGTAGGACTTTATCCCATACTTTATGGGTTTCTGTGGGTTGTACACTTTGAAGGCCAACCGCCCACGCCACAGGAGCATCCCCTCATCAATACTGATGTTTTGACTTGGTGTGAACATGGCTCTGAACTTTTCTAACAGGTCGTTCAAAACTGGCCGGACCTTGAACAACTTGTCTGCACCATCAACATCAAAATTGTTACTGAAATGGAGGAATCGTGTTAGCAGTTGAAAGCGGTTGCGAGACATGGTTTTGTTGAAGTGGGGGGTAGCAGTCAGTTCATTTGTGGACCAGTACATGGCCAGTTCAGGCTTCTTGACGATCCCAGTGAGGAAATATAGTCCCAAGAAGCTCTTGAGTTCTGCCACTGTAGTGTCCTTCCACCTCCCAAGCCTTGAATGTGGCAGAGCCTCACTGACCTGACTGATGCACTGGTGTGCATACAAGTTAGTTTGGACTACAATGGCCTGGAGCAGCTCATCGTCCAGGAAGAGCTGGAAGAACTCCACTGGTTGAGCAGCACCACCACTATGAGGACCCGGTTCTGCTGTGAAGGGGATGTGGGTTGGCTCCCAGTCAACGTCACACCACTCAGGACCTGCAGGCCGAGGACGTGTCCCACTTCCAGCTCCATCTGCAAATTATAGAAATACATAATTACCATAAAATAGTGTTTTTTATATGTGTGGTACTGAATTCTGGAGTTCTAGAATTTCTGGAATTCTGGCTGGAACCTGTGATGTGAAAATAAACCTGATTCTGAAGTGTGCTCTTACCCATTTTCCTGGCACCAGAGGCTGTGGCACCAGTACCGCTACAGCTGGCTGCTACAGGCTCATCTTCAGAGTCTGAAATAAAGTAAAATGAATTGACTGACTGCTGGCTTTTGTACAGTCATAGTAATTACATTTACACAAGTTACACAAGTCATCTCAAACATCGTCTTACCACTGCTCTGTGGACCTTCGCTCCTGGATGGGGCCCACTCATCTTCAGAGTCCTCAGCGTCTGGGGAAGACGTGAGGTCACTCGACTCGGACTCAGTCAGTCCAGCAGCCGCAGCCGCGACATGCAGAGGCTCACCCCGTTCATCATCCGAGACCTCGGAATCGGTCTCCGGCACGAGCTCATTTCGTACAGAAAAGAAATCCAGCAGTGATCTCTGATCTGCCGATCGCTTGCGTTTAGCCGCCGAAGACCGCTTGCGTTTGCCCGGCATGGCACAAACACGCCACCCACTCCCAACTAAACTGAAATAAAACAACTACTGCTACTAAACTGAACTGAAATAAGGCTAATCTACCGGCTACCAACTCGATCAAACTGAACTAACGCTAAATACTAAAATGAACTGACGCTGACGCTATGCTAACACGAACTGAGCTAACGCTAATGCTAGATGAGCTAAGCTAACTACAGTAACTACGCGCTAACTAACTATCTACACTAAAGATCTACTATAAAGACTATACTAAACACTACTACTGTACTAACAACTACAAACTAAATCAACTACGCTAACCAACTCGCTCTAAATCTGACGCTAAATTGCTGAAATTCTCTATGTATAAATCGCTATGTAATGCTGTCTGTCTGTATCTATTACCAACCTACTTTCAACCCACGTCGATCAAAGGAGCCCGCCTTCCTTATATAGAAATCTTTGTTAGAGTACTTCCGGGGCAGCGGGAGAGGTCGGATCCACATTCACCTATTGCCCAAGGGCCTCACCTAGTGGAAACCACTGAAAAAACAGTTTGACAAGTCAACTCGTCGTTAGCAGTGAACGGTTGGATTGTGTTTGACGAGTCAACTCGTCATTGGCAGTGAACGTGTTAACATGAAACACTTTTCTATTTGATGACCTGTAGACCATGATCGAGAGCATTCGCTGGCCACAACCTACATGTGACAGTGACGAGGAAGAGGACGACCCTATTCCATTGGAGAACGTCAGTGTAGTCACTGGATTTATGAGGAAATTCATAGAGGAAGGTAACGGTCTCCTATTTTCTCCTGCATTGCATCTCTCATCTCAATTTGCACCTTGGTCTTTGTGTGCTAGGACAGGGTGTCCGCGGGGTCTTAAAAAGTATTAAAAGTTGATAAATCAATTTTGGGAAAAGTAAGGCCCTTAAAAAGTATAAAAAAAGTCTTAATCACGATTTTACGAGGTATTAAATTTAGTTGGTATTTAAGCTTTGTTCAAAGAGTTTGACTTGCTGTGACCAAGATATATTTTTATAAACCTTGCCTTTGGTTTAATTTAGCCTCCTTAGGCTTTAGAGGTCCTAGAGGAGGTTTTAGAGGTACTGGAGGAAGTTTTAAAGGTTCTGGAGAATGTTTTAGAGGTTTTGAGGAAGTTTTAGGGGTTCTGGAGAAGGTTTTAGGGGTTCTGGAGGAAGTTTTAGAGGTTTAAGATGATGGAAAGAGAGCCTTGTTGATCTTCTTTTTTTTTAACATTTATCTTTAACTTACTAAACAGTGGATGTCCTTAATCTTTTAATATAATTAAACTGAAAAATAAATTAAAGATGTGTTCTTGATTACAGCTTGAAGTGGAGATGAGGTCTTAAAATATTTTGAGAAGGTCTTCAAAAAGTCTTAAAAAGGTATTGAAATTAACTTCAGGATTCCTGCATATAGGAGTGATAAGAATGGACTATTATTGCTGAATGTTTGCACATTTGTAATAATAAATAATACAAGTGTAATAAAATAAATGTTTAGGTGTCACATACTTTAAATGTTCTCTTCCATAGCATCACCAGAGGTGCTGCATGACCTGATGAGGTTCTGGGTCGGGTGGGAGCAGCAAATGAGTTGCCTCTACGTTAAGGTTGTACGCTCAACCTACCCAGTAGCTCACACCTGCTTGTACACATTGGAGCTTCCTGGCCACTACCAGACCTACACAATGTTCCACCAGGATTTGATGATGGGCCTCAATTCCATCAGCTCTGGCTTCCGGATGGTGTAGGTGCAAATGTACCCAGGGTCATGGCCGTAACTAGCTATGAGGACGGGGACACCCGGACCTCCCCTAATATTTCAGAGATTTTTTTTCTTTTTTTTTTTCTTTTTTTTTAGCCTTTATTTAACCAGGTTTGTCCCATTGAGATCAAAGATGTTTTTTACAAGAGAGACCTGGCCAAGAAACAGCAGCAACACAAAGTTACAACAAACAAACACATAAACACATACAATTGAAAAACATTAAAATGATCAAATAAAACATTTGCATACAGACAGCCTGTTCTCAAGAGATTTTACCATAGCCTTAAAACCATTTAAGGTTACTAAGCTATTAAGTTTAAGATCAGACTGCAGACTGTTCCATGCGGTGGGTGCAGAGAACCTAAAAGCTTTCTTCCCCAATTCAGTTCAGACTTTGGGAACAGAAAATTGTAGAGTGTCCTGAGAACGAAGATTGTAAAAAAATAAAACAATCTGCATGGAAAAGCATGAAAAACACGGGATCGCCTTTATTTTGAAACGAAAGGCAGGTCAGGCAGGAAGTCATCTGACGCCGCGTCCGCGGTAACTTGATTCCGAGAGAGCAGCAGCATGGTGGTGAGTGATGACTGTCTGTCTGCCTGGCGAGATAATTGAAGGTGAGCGAGCTGCGAGACAGTGAGCGAGTGAACGACAGACAGAGAGTGACACTGACAGATTTTTTAGCAACAACCAAGAAAGTAAGTGTCTAGTCTGTCTCTTAAGTAATGTTACCTGTGTGACACGTTGGGATGCTACTGGCTAATCATGCATGATGCCAATTGCCAAGCTCCCGAAGTCAGGTATGCAGGTGGCTATATCCATGGTTTCATTTTCATGACCCAATAAGTAACAAAAAGAGGTGGTGTAAAGTTAAAAACAACATAATATATTTTATTTTATTTTTCAATCGTTCCTATCAGGAATAAATAAATGTCCCTCTGTATGTTTTTTTATTATCGATGATGACTTTGTGTGTTGTGTACGGCTTGGGTTGTGTACCTGTGTTTGTAGGTGTCATTTTGATATGAATTTGGCTAAAACAGTTTGTGTTTGTTAGTTACAATTATGTTGACAGGAGAGCTGAGCAGGTGGTGACATGAAAGAGAATATACTGAATAATGACATCACAACAGTAACAGTCATGCCAGCCGAGGATACGAGTGGGTCGGCATGTCCTCGCACCAAACCCGAGGTATATAAGTCTGAAGATGGGAGAGTGATTGTAGAGGATGAGCTACTGAACTTTGTTGTCATTAAAATGAGAACTGTGGCACATGATGAGATCGTTATGTTGGTCACAAACAACTTCTCGTCCGAGTGGATTGAAGAGTCCAAACTGCTGCTGTTTGATATGTGCAAGCAGACCACAATACGTAACGTCAAGCATAATGGCGTACAGAAAGACAGTAGAAACATTAAAGACTGTATGAAGGTAATAAATGAGTGTGGAGACAATATCCCCAGGTTCGTCTCCCACTATCTGGACCGGCTCCCACCAGTGGGTTTTGGCAGCATCGATGCCTCTGCCCTGCTCAGTAGAGTTGCACAGCTGAGCTGGGAAGTAACCAGAGTGAGGGATGCCCAGGACGACCAGAGAGGCGTCAACGAGAGAGTGGGGGCGGATGCAGCGTCCATCGATCGTCGGCTGACCGCGATGGAGAAGCTTCGTGGATCCTCTGGCCGGGCCCACGTTGCGAGTGAAATCCCAGCGGCAGTGAACGGGCCCCGTGGATCCCCTGGCCGGGCCCACGGGGCGAGAGAGAGCCCAGCGGTGGAGAATGGCCCCCGTGGATCCTCTGGCAGGGCCCACGGGGCGAGAGAAACCCCAGCGGCAGTGATTGTGCCCCATGGACCCTCTGGCCGGGCCCATGGGGTAGGTGATGCGTCTTTCTTCCAGGAGAGAGGGGACCCAGCTTCAGCTGTGCTTGGTCGCCAGCTGGAGGAGGTGACCTCGGGCCCCCTGCCGCAGTCCCCGGCATGGAGCGTGGTCGTTGGGAGGGGGATGCACCGGCCCAAGAAACCTATGGCCGCTTCGGTGCAGCCCGTCAAGAAGAGGGCGATGCAGGTTATTGGTACCTGTGCCCAGGGTGACATCGGAGTGGTCAAGACAAGGCGGGTGAGTGTTTTTGCCACAAGGTTCTCCTCTGACCTCGAAGCAGAGCAGCTGGCTAAGTATATTGGGGATAAACTTGGCCGCGTTGGTAACTGTGAACGGATTGAGACTGTGAGCAACCGATACAGCTCCTTTAAAGTAAGTGCAGAGTGCAATGATGTCTCTGAGATGTACAAGCCTGATTTGTGGCCTGAAGGCTCTATGGTCAGGCGCTACTATGAACCTCGCAAGAAGGGTGCTGTGGTGGCCAACTTGACCTCTCCCCCTCCTGCTGTATATGTGCCGTCAACGGATGGACAGGAGGTGGGGAACAATATAACACCTCTCCTGCCAGTCAATGTGTAACTATGCGGGTGGGCTCTTTTAACTGTCGTGGACTGCGTCTTGGCAGCGGAGCTGGGGACCGGGCTCGGCGTGTAGCTGTTGACAATTTGCTGCTCAACTGTGACATATTATGTCTACAAGAGACATTCCTCCCGAAACAAATTCTTTTAATGATAACTTTCATGGAGCTGGTGAGTCAACAACTGACCTGTCCATGGGAATTGTGAGGGGGAGGATATCGGGAGGTGTCGCTGTCCTCTGGCACAAAAAGCTGGACACAGTCATTAGTGTTATTAGGCTCGAAGTTGATTGGTGTATTGCGGTTCAGTATAAATCCAACAACAGAGAGTTTATTGTTCTTAATGTGTACACGCCTTATGAATGTAAAGACAATGAGGATGACTACATGTTTAAACTTGCTTTCATTAATACTTTTATACAGGATAATCAATGTACTTGTATTTATGTGGTCGGTGACTGGAATGCTGATATTTCAAATGGTACAGTGGTAGACGGATCAATAAGCGTCTTTTACCGCAACGCGGCGTTAATTCTGTTTGCCGTTAGTATGTGGTATCAAAGTGGGACACTAGGGGGCGGCAGTGCACAACTAGGCTACCTACAGTACAGTATATGCAGCAAGCAGGGAGGCTCTCGCTCTCAGCCTACGAAATCAATCGTGTTTTGTCTCCCCTTGATGATTAAAGTCCCTGGAAACCAAATCCACAAACTAACTATTAAATTAACTATTAAATGTAGGGTCTTATGTGAGTAATTGTGTGCCTCTGAAAAGAGAGAGAATTACTTTCAACCCTAACCCCGAAAATCGACACTTTTCTACAAGGTCTGGATTTCCATTTCCTCATTGAAGAGAGCGGAGCGCGCGGTGCTAAAATGAATGATCTTATCACGTCATAATTATTATTATTATTATTCCTTTGTGTGACATTTGTGCATTCCTGCTGAATATTCTACATGCAGAATAAAATCACTTGCGATGGGGGGTGGAATGTTTCATGTACTCTGCCAACAGTATCCTTTGTACATGTATCCTTTATAAATAAAATAAATAACTCCCATAGCCTACACCTTAATCAAGAGGTGAGAGTAGCTACTTTATTTATTTGTCATCTGGTTCTCGGCCACGCTGGCCGCCCGTCATGTCGCTCAGCAGGCACAGCGTGCGCAGAGCCTGCGGTTCTCGTAGGGGAGCAGTGTGTGTGTGTGTGTGTGTGTGTGTGTGTGTGTGTGTGTGTGTGTGTGTGTGTGTGTATGTGTGCGCGCGCGCGCGCCGTGCCCATTGTCTGAAAACATATTTTTATCAAACAATATAGGCCTACTCTGGTTATGTAGGCTCTTTCACACCAGCCTTGAAAGCCACAGATTTTATATATAGCCTATTGTAATATAGGCTACTGTAGGCCTATTCTCATCGGGACTGCCCCCGTTCCTTTATTTACATTTCAATAGGTTGGCCACATGAGACAATAGACAGGTAGGGTCTAATAGGGGTGAAACATTCCACCCGCAGAAGTCACAAGGCTGATGCAGATCGCAAGTTGTGGAAAGGGTTTGGAGGCCTTCAACTTTGCACATGCAGCGGAGCAGTTCAATGCAGTGAAGTCCCGACGCAAATAAATGCTAAACGAAAACGGGCAGAACCGAGCAGCCAGCCACTTTATTAAAAAAAATTTTTACAAGTGATTCTTCATTTATTAGTTTTCAAGTTATTTAATTTCACGTTCTAGAGACATTCTAGGCATGCCAGACAGTGCATGTATTTACTTAGGTGCCCAATAATGCTGCTATAGGCTATTTGTTTAATTTATTGTTGCTTGCTGAGTTTGCACTTTGCAGTTAGGCCAAAGGCCTTTAATAGGCTACATTCAGCAGTCAGACACCTCAGGCTATCATTGAAAATGTTTTTAATTAGGCTACATGAATAAACAAACGTCTTCAGTCAGGGTTCCATAAGTCTCTACTCTTCCTTCATGTTCACTTGTCCGACTATCCCAGAAACTGAGAAAATGTAAACATAAAAATATGCTTCTAAAATATAGAAGGCTAAATAAAATAAGTAACCGACCAGCATATTTATTGTTGTTTTTAACTGAGCAGCCTACTAGCCTGCAGTTTATGTCGCGCCTGACTCCGTGACATGACATGTTTGTGAATGCGCATTCGCAGCAGTGCCAGGCCGGGCAGCCAAACAGCACCGCAACGACTTCATAAAATTTAATCAACCCCCCCCTCCTAATAATAGCCATATAAGACAAATAAAAATGTTACTATAATAAACAGAAATAAAAGAAACAAGCTTGTTTCCGTACAACACTTTATTTGCAAAAACACAACCCAGTGGGACATTGGGAAAACCTTCATCATTTCACACACAAAAATTAAAATAAATTAGCCTGGTAAAATTAACCAGTAGATATTGCTGTGTAAAATAAATACAAAACGAATTATGCAATTATCTTAAATGAATTAAGCTTGTATTAACGAACTTCAGGGATTTAAACAACACAAGCCCACCACACGATCTTATAAACTTAAAGGAATTCGAAATTAAACATTTTGGGCTTGGTTAAAGGCTATAGGCCTTTAGCCATTAGCCTTTTTGCTTCGTTTTACCATTACAGGTTTCTGGCCAAGAATACCAACAGCTTTACCTTTTCGGGCAATAATTTGCTTCGGAGTGGCATTGCAACAATCCCTGCTGTGCTGAACACACGCTCGGATGGTACACTGGTGGCACAAATACACAAATATTTCCCTGCCAAGCCGGCCATGAGTGGAAGCCGTGCCTGGTTATCTTTCCACCAGCACCTGACTCGTCTTCTTCACCCTCCACTCTCACGCGTGCAGCGGGGCCGACTGCTGCCACAATCTCTGTTTCAACACCTGCCCCGCATATGACACGAATAAACACGTCGTTGCACGTTCCAATTCTTTCATACTTTTGGTAAATGCGATCAGCGGTATGGGGACCCTGTATGTGATCACAGCCTAACAGAACGGTGTGCCCCTTGAACGTCCCGTCAATGAAACTGGCCACGATGCCCAGGAAGCTGTGCCCTCTCCTATTTGTCCAAATGTCAGCTGACAAGACAAATCCATCACCCTTTTCTAATAGCGCCCGCAGTCCATGTAAATCATTTTGAAAAATGATATATCCAGCTCCCTTTTTCTCGCTGCTGTCACGGTTGGGCAATGAAGAAACTCTCAGATCTCCATTTCTCTTTCTCTGCTTGCTGTTGGTTCGCCTCGCTCTCTATAAATAAAACATATTCAGACGGTCCGAAATTAAATTAACATTACAGGCTACTTTTTGCATGATAGCCTACATTTTTATTTTATTTTAACGCTATATTGGGGCCTATTTAGCTGCCGTAATTACCTTTTGTTTTCTTCCCGGCGCGCCCTATTGTGTCACATTCAACACTTGATCTCAAGGATGCTCACAGATGACACCTGGTGGTCAACGGTGCAACTACACCTCAATTAGTTTTAATGCCGCCGCGCGTCAATACACAGCTTGCGGTAAGGCACGCTTATTGATCCGTCTACCACTGTAGGTCTTTATTTGCAAGACACCTAATACAGTTCTGTGATGACAACGTACTCACTTTATCCAGCCAAGTGTTGTTGCCAGCTGATAGCTATTCTTACATCAGTGAAGCCTGGCACACAACTTCATGGCTCGACCACTGTGTTAGTACGGCTGATGCACACGCCACTTTATGCTCAATGGAGATTGTGTATGAGGCCTCTATGAGTGACCATATTCCTTTTATCTTAGATATTAAGTTGGACAGTCTCCCTGAGCTGACCCAGGAGGTTAATAGCTTGAGGGCCAAACTAGACTGGTCTAAACTCACTGATGAGGATGTCCTGCTTTATTATGGGAGAACTGATGCTCTTTTAAATAATGTGTCTCTTCCACATGATGCAATTCTGTGCACTGATATTAACTGTTGTGATTTAATTCACAGAAAAGCCCTCTGTGCTATGTATGACGGCATAGTCAAAACCCTGTGTGAGGCCAGCAGCCCTTATGTCACACACTCTAACAGGAAATCCAGTGGAAAGCCAGGCTGGAACAAACATGTTCTTGCGCATTACACTGCAGCTAAGGAGGCTTTCAGCGATTGGGTTCTGGCAGGCAGACCTAGACATGGGTCAGTACTTGACCGTAAGAAGCTCTCACATGCTAGGTACAAATCTGCCATTCGATTTATCACTCGGCATGAGCAAACTATGAGAGCAGACTCATTGGCTGGGAAACTCCTTGGCTGCAATGTAACTGGCTTCTGGAAAGAGGTGAAAGCATTGAACCGAGGCAGTACGCTGCTGCCATGTACAATTGAGGGTGTAGCTGGAGCTGATAACATAGCTGAGATATGGAGGCAGCACTACTCTGCACTTTTTAATTGTGTCAAAAGTGACCCTTTTAATATAGGCAGCATCCCCAATAGTGAGGCTGTTGGAGTCACTGCGAGTGAGGTGCTTCAGGCAATATCTCAGCTGGCTGATAACAAAGCCAGTGGCCTTGATCATATCACTGCGGAGCATCTAAAACATGCCAGCCCCAGGGTTGCGGTCCTGCTTGCCATCTGTTTTACAAGCCTGATGTCACATGGGCTGCTGCCTGACTCCATGCTGTCCGTCACACTGGTGCCGGTCATCAAGGACAAGGCAGGTAAGGTGGGAAGCATGGACAACTATAGGCCCATTGCACTTGCTAGTATCATTTCTAAGGTTTTAGAGAGAATTTTATTAGATCGTTTAAGCTCTTTTCTTATCACTACTGACAATCAGTTTGGCTTTAAAGCTAAGCATGGTACGGACCTTTGTATCTATGCATTGAAAGAAGTGATTGGTATATATAAAGGTAAGAATTCATCAGTTTTAGTTGGACTTATTGATGCGTCAAAAGCATTTGATAGAGTCAACCATCAGAAACTGTTTTCAAAGTTGAAAGAGAGGGGCGTGCCTGGTAATATTATTAGAATTTTGTCTTACTGGTATACTAACCAGAGCATGCAGATTCGATGGGGCGATAAAGTCTCTGCACCTTTTAAGGTTGGGAATGGGGTCCGGCAGGGGGGGATTCTCTCCCCGGCCCTCTTCAATCTCTACATGAATGACCTCTCTGTACAGCTCAGCAACTGTAGAACGGGATGTGTGCTTGGTAACACTCTGATAAATCATTTTATGTATGCAGATGATTTGGCCATCCTGTCTCCTAGCAGTGCTGGGTTTCAACAGCTGCTGAATATATGTTCTGATTATGGTGTAAAATGTGATGTGAAATATAATGCTAAAAAGAGTGTCATCATGATCTGTAGAACAAAAGAGGACAAGGACCTTTCTTTTCCTTCTTTCTATCTGTCAGGTCAGGTTCTGACAGTGTGTGATAAAACAAAGTATTTGGGTCACATCATTACTGACCAACTGAGTGATGATGATGACCTATACAGGCAGAGGCGTATGCTGTATGCTCAAGCCAACATGTTGAGGAAGAAGTTCTACTTCTGTTCTAATGATGTTAAGATAAACTTGTTCAGAGCTTACTGCACTCCTCTGTATACTGCCCCCTTGTGGGTAAAATATAAGCAGACAAGCATTAAAAAGCTGCAGGTTGCTTATAATGATTGTATGAGGGTTCTACTTAGAAAACCCAGATGGTCGAGTGCCAGTCAATTGTTTTGTGAAGTAGGAGTGTGCACTTTATATGCTCTTCTGAGAAATCTGACGTTTAAGTTTATTTGTCGTTTGAATGTATCTCATAATTTGATTATCATGCTGCTGACTCAACCCAGTTTCAGTAGTGTGAAATACCAATCGTGCATTTGGAAACACTGGTATAGTGCCTTACTGTAGTGTTCTGATTGTTTTATTTTTTGTGTTTTAAATGTAGTGTTTTTTTTGCTTGTGTGTCTTCTTATTGGACCTCATGGGCCCTATTCTCCCACAGGCCTTCGGCGCTAAAACGGGCCTTAAACGCAAAAAAACGTGCCTTGCGCCTGTTTTGGGACGATATCAATATGGCTTTACGCTGCCAAATGCGCTTTAGGCCGAATGGGCGTGGCGCAGTCCCAGAATGGGCCAAAGTGGGCGTGTCGGCGCTAAATACCTATCTTCCGAGCTGGCGTTAATTTAGCGCCTTGCGCCTTTGAAAAGCAGGCCTATTCCTCTGTCACCCTTCTCTGTGTCACTCTCTCCCTCTCTCCTACTGACAGGAGCAGGCATTGGTGTGCGTTTACCAGTTTATTGTGAAATAAATCCTTCCGCGTTGAGTTACTGTCACAAGCCTGTGTGACAACGCGTCCAGCCTGGGTAAAACAACTCCGTGTACCGCTTTGAGGCTGCAGGCAGTCTGACAGGCACAATACGACTGTCTCTCTCTGACTGCCTGTGAATGCCCCAGCATGCAATTGGGTACTCAATTTCGCTACTAAATAGCAACCAAATGAGGCGAAATAGATATAAAAGGTCGATCTAAAATAATGTGTAATGGTAACACATGCTGCAATTGTAGCACATTTCAATATTGGACCAAATAAATAATCGAATTTAAAACACCACCCTAAGTGAAACATATATGTCCTCCTGGGCCTATATATATCCTTTGTCGATTTAACGTCATTTAGATAAGTGTTAGAGGAACGCGCTTCAGAACGCGCTTCTACTGTCATGTGCTATAGCCTACTGTGATGTCCGCTCCAATAAATTGGCCCAACTTCACATTTAGTTTTACAATAAAAACACATTTATGCAATGACTTTACATAATGTAGGGTATATTTATGTGCATCATTCTACCTGCAGCAGGGGAGAGAAAACGATATCGTTCTGAACAAACTTTCACCAATATAAAATGAATCTCATCATATAGGGATAGGCTATATTTTTGTAGCTGATGCCTTTAGAACATTATTTTCACTTTGATCTTGCTATAGTGTAGCGTATTTACATGCTTGCAGTATTGAAACTGCAGTTAGATTGGTTTGAGAAGCATACTAATATGGAATAATAGCCTATAATGCAGACAGACAGACTGGATGAAGGGAGGGGGGGGGGGGGGGGGGGGGGCAGAGCGTTTGGCTTTCGTCTGGTTTTGCGGGATCACTGGAATTGGAGCTAAAAAGGCAAGCGTGCGATTCGTTTATTGCAGTTATCCAATGAGCATGACGGTGCATAATTTTACGCTTAAAAGGCGTGGTTGTAATGGTTGAGGCTGCATCTAGCGCCAGCACAACGATATCAAGTGCGCTGGTCCACGCCCACTGATTTGAGCTGCGCCAGCCGCTCGGCCTAGAAACAGCGCCGATGCAACGATAGGGACCAATGTGTCTGTCAATAAAGAGTTGATTGATTGATTGATATAATCCTAATGTTGATTTAAAATGATATATTACTCTAAATATGGCTAAAAAAGGGGGGAAAAACCCCTCAAATTCCTCAAAACCCTCAAAAATCCGCCTCCCCTTGCTGGACCTCCCCTATTTCGGAACCCTGGTTACGGCCCTGCCCAGGGTGTTTAAATCTGAACATGATACCTTCTAATAGATGCATAATTGTGTTACTGTAATTGTTACTAGACTTGATGGAAGGCCTTCAGTTCTGGCTTTGGTTTTGTTTACTAGGTGCTAATAAGCTATTGCACTTGTCACTTTAATTTATTTTATTTTTTTATTGTGTAACTGCAATTGTTCAGGCACTTACATCGGGGTGCCTTAGTGTACGTATACTGTACAATAGCCAAAATCAATGTTCTGAAGCAGGCACTTTAAAAATGTAGTTTTATTTTTTTTAAACTGCAATTGTTCAGGCACTTAAATCAGGGTGCTTTAGTGTACGTATGCAATAGCCAAAATCAATGTTCTGAAGCAGGCACTTTAAAAATGTAGTTTTATTTTTTTTAAACTGCAATTGTTCAGGCACTTAAATCGGGGTGCCTTAGTGTACGTATACAATAGCCAAAATCAATGTTCTGAAGCAGGCACTTTAAAAAATGTTTTTTGTTTTATTTTTTTACTGCAATTGTTAAGGTACTAAATCGGGGTGCTGTACATATATAATAGCCAAAATCAATGTTCTGAAACAGGCACTTTAAAAATGTAGTTTTATTTTTTAAACTAACTTCCCGCCACAGCCAGAGGATGTGACGTTCTGCGCGTTCTCGACGCTGCCCTGCGTCTCAACTTTTCAACCCGGAAATACAACATACACAGAGCTAGTGTGGGAGCTACCCCTAAAGGCCGTTCCATACTCGCCGCTGCTGCACACATCGGCCCCTATTCTCCCACAGGCCTTCAGCGCTAAAACGGGCCAAAAAAACGTGCCTTGCGCCTGTTTTGGGACGATATCAATATGGCTTTACGCTGCCAAATGCGCTTTAGGCCGAATGGGCGTGGCGCAGTCCCAGAATGGGCCAAAGTGGGCGTGTCGGCGCTAAATACCGGCCTACTGATATCTTCCGACCTGGCGTAAATTTAGCGCCTTGCGCTTTTGAAAAGCAGGCCTATTCAGTGCAGCCAGTTGCGCGGAGCGCTCCCCTCTGGCTCTCTCCCTCCCCTCGGGCTCTCTCCTCTGTCACCCTTCTCTGTGTCACTCTCTCCCTCTCTCCTCAGTCTGACAGGTGATGGAAAGGGTTTCTCTGTGCCTCGTTCATCCTAGATAAAAACTGCCCACTCCAATCAGAAGGTGTGACATATGTTAATACCTTTCCAGTGTGTCCAATTATTTCCAGATATATGAAAAATCAATACAACAAGCAATTCTGATATTTAGAACATTATTTTATATAGAGAATTTTGCATAAAGTACAAAGACAGGTCAAGTTATATTACCCCATTCAGAGATCTCAGAGGTGGATTTGCAGTGGTCTTTCCCTCACAGCTGATATGAAGCAGGTCAAAAGAAGACCCCTGAAAACCGACCCCTCCCTTATCTTTTGCCTGTGCTTTTAAACTACATTCCCTTGGGGGCGTCTGTCTTCCGGTATGGTTCCTCCTCCATCTAGTGTCATCCTTCACTGCTGGGCTGTCATTGGTTGGTCATATGATCTCTCCCTTCTGTCACTCCTATTTGGCAGGCGTGTTTTTCTCCCCCTCTTGTCCACATCCTGTGACCTGGCTTCCACTGGAGGTCACAGCACTAACCTTCACTGAATACTGGTCACTTATTTTATTTCCTATCTACCAAAGCAACCGTCAATTTATTTGCTTTAAATTCCTATATTCAACTCCTATGGTTTGGTCAGCTAATTTAGCTATTTACCTATTTAGAAATCCTAAAGCACTTTATTTATAATTACTTTAGACTATATAAACTAATTCTACATCCTGGATAAGATCAAATTCAGCTAATCAGTCTGAAGCTGGAACAATTTTTCCTACAGCTCAAACTTACTATCCTCTTGGTCGAAAACCACCTCTAGGAGGTGTAAAAAGAGCAAGAGGACAGTTTCTTATAGTTAAATTCAACAAATCAGAGAAAAACTCACCCCGTTTAAACCGGATGAGAAACTCTTATCAATTACCACTTATCAACTAATTTGACTATACCTTTATTTTCCATTTGGTTGCAATAATAACAATAGGCTATTATTTATCTAAATATGATAGCACTCTCCTTGTGTATCAAGTGGGACAAATTGAAGTTGATCAACACACAACATCAGACATCAGACTCCTCTCATTGGTGCTGTGTACTTGAGCATATCTTCTCTTCTCTGTGGAAAAATCAGCGCATCCAATGTATGCTTTTAAACTTTATTTCATATCAGATATCCAATCATCTCTTTATTACTATTTCACATTCTATTGAACCTCTATTTTCCCTGAGACCCAAAAAAGCCTATTTGAACCCGTGGCCCTCTTCTCTGCTCTGCTCTTGTCCTTTGAGCCTGTCCAATCTTCTGGGGGAAAAATCGACACATAGTAAAAGCATCAAAATACACAGTGCTGTCCTTATATGGCCGATCTCTGTGACCTCTGCCCCGACCCTATCCTAAATGACCGTCCTTGTGCAGCTTTATCCACTCGGCCACCTCGTCCACTAACCAGTCGGCCAAGAAGATCCTGTGTAATGTTTTCCCAGACCGGCCATAAACAGCACTAAACCTTCTAATGGTTAATCCCCAAAGCCACCATATCTCCTGACAGGAAGGAGAGACGTTTATCTTAAAGTTTAAAGGTTCCTCAGCAGCTCACCCGATGACCTACAAGTGTACTTCAGGAATCAAAGATATATTTGAATTAACAAATGACAAGATCATCTCTGTAATTGCATATTTTCATATCAGCATGCAGGGCCGCCATGCTGAAGTATCTGCCTCCTGTTGAGTCCAAACTGGGCCTATGGAGAAATGTTTGATCAAAATACCATAGATTGGGGAGAGAAATCTATCACAGGCACAATACAACTGTCTCTCTCTGACTCCCTCGCTCAGACAGACTATAGGAAATAGCAGTTATAAGTTCACTGCCTGTGAATGTCCCAGCATGCAATTGGGTACTCCATTTCGCTACTAAATAGCAACCAAATGAGGCGAAATAGATATAAAAGGTTGATGTAAAATAATGTGTAATGGTAACACAGCCTGCAATTGTAGAACATTTCAATATTGGACCAAATAAAACATCGAAATTAAAACACCACCCTAAGTGAAACATATATGTCCTCCTGGGCCTCCCTTGTCGATTTAACGTGATTTAGATAAGTGTTAGCGGAACGCTTCTACTGTCATGTGCTATACTGTGATGTCCGCTCCAATAACTTTGCCCTACTTCACATTTAGTTTTACAATAAAAACACATTTATGCAATGACTTTACATAATGTAGGGTATATTTATGTGCATCATTCTACCTGCAGCAGGGGAGAGAAAACGATACGTTTCACCAATATAAAATTAATCTCATCATATAGGGATAGGCTATATTTTTCTAGCTGATGCCTTTAGAACATTCTTTTCACTTTGATCTTGCTAGTGTAGCGTATTTACATGCTTGCAGTATTTAAACTGCAGTTAGATTGGTTTGAGAAGCATAATAATATGGAATAATAGCCTATAATGGAGACAGACAGACTGGATGAAGGGAGGGGGGGGGGGCAGAGCGCTTGGCTTTCGTCAGGTTTTGCGGGACCACTGGAATTGGAGCTAAAAAGGCAAGCGTGCGATTCGTTTATTGCACTTATCCAATGAGCATGACGGTGCATAATTTTACGCTTAAAAGGCGTGGTTGTAATGCTTTAGGCTGCGTGTAGCGCCAGCACGACGATATCAAGTGCGCTGGTCCACGCCCACTGATTTGCGCTGCGCCAGGCGCTCGGCCTAGAAACAGCGCCGATGCAACGATAGGGGCCATCCTGTCTGGCTCATTCGCCGCCCGTTCCACCGGCTTCAGTAATAAAGCTGACTTATTGAACTATTCTAATATGGCCACATGAGTAAATGGAGCACAAAGGCATTACATGGAGAATATGGCGAGCGTTCTAGATCCAGCCAATGTGAAGCAGGGCGAGCCATCTGTAAATCGCCCCAGCTGCTTATCTTTGAGGACTCTCAGCACTTCTGCAGATTTAAGGAGAGCCTCTGAAAACACTCCGCTGTGCCTCTGCTTTCATTTCCTGCACTGATATCAGAGGCAAATCATTTGAATTAATTTGACCTCATGATTGAAAACACAACCAAAGCATACATGCTTGCAGTATGCACTAATTCCAGTAAACCCTTTTCCTATCCAAATAATTTAGCTTTAATTATAACAGCCATAACAATGAGCCACAGTGAGATACATAAATAACTTCACTGTCCTCCCTGGAATAGTGCTGACGCGGAGGCCTGCCTAGGCATTATAAACCAGAAGATTACTATGCAGTGTGCAAGGCTGTGGTCCAGAAAGATGACAGGGCTTCTGATGGGGATATGCCTTCAGCATATTGATTCTTTTTTGCTCCAAGAACAATGCAGATTGCAGACTTTATAATTGGGCTTTCAGGTCACTTGTGTCTTCCTCTTAGTGTATATTGTATACAATAGCCAAAATAAATGTTCCCAAGCAGTCACTTTAAAAATGCAGTTTTGCTTTTAACTGCAGTTGTTCAGGTACTTGGAGATGCTAGTGTATTGTATAGTGTATACAATTGCCATACCACTAGCTTTGTTAACTGCCTTATTCAAGCTGTATTGTAGCATTGCAATAAAGTTTTGGTAAAAACTTTGTCCTACTGTATATCTCTGTTACACCTGATCATCCCTTGAACAACAAAGCAGTAGATGGATTCTTTCCAAGTTCTTTATATCTTATAAAAAAAGAGGACAGAGGTACAGTACTGATTTTCAAGCATGAGATGCTCACAGGGTAACAGTTCGCACAGGACACCGGTAATGTAAAAACAGTACCCCTGTATACAATGTAATATAAGATTGAACCTGAATACAATAATGGTATAGTATGGTATATAATATGGTAATAATACACAACAGTAGATCAGCCTGTCATTAACCCCATGTAATTATGTAGCCTCAAGTAAGTCTGTACACATTCACAATGACAATTCCCTTGAACAACAATACAGCAGTACATTAACCTTCAAATTTACCCCATCTATTTTGACTGTTCCTTGCCTTCCTTTTTCCCTCCCTGCTTCTTTCCTTCCTCCCTCTCTCCTTTCTCCCTTCCGCCTTTCCTCACTTTTTTCCTTCCTCGTTTCCTTTCTCCCTTCCTTCCGCCTTTCCTCACTTTTTTCCTTCCTCGTTTCCTTTCTCCCCTCCTTCCGCCTTTCCTCACTTTTTTCCTTCCTCGTTTCCTTTCTCCCTTCCTTCCGCCTTTCCTCACTTTTTTCCTTCCTCGTTTCCTTTCTCCCTTCCTTCCGCCTTTCCTCACTTTTTTCCTTCCTCGTTTCCTTTCTCCCTTCCTTCCGCCTTTCCTCACTTTTTTCCTTTCTCCCTCCCTTCCGCCTTTCCTCACTTTTTTCCTTCCTCGTTTCCTTTCTCCCTTCCGCCTTTCCTCACTTTTTTCCTTTCTCCCTCCCTTCCACCTTTGCTCACTTTTTTCCTTTCTCCCTCCCTTCCGCCTTTCCTCACTTTTTTCCTTCCTCGTTTCCTTTCTCCCTTCCTCCCTCCCTTTGGTCTCCGTCCTTTCCTTTCTCCCTTCCTCCTCTCGTTTCCTTCCTCCCCCTCTCCTTTCCTCCTTCCTTCATGTTTGACACACCCGGCATGTAATTATGTTGCCTCAAGTAAGTTCTCAACATATTGGACAGTGTGGAGATATATGTCCACTCCAAAACAGTCTGAATGTTGCAATGGATTGATGTTGTCTTGCAGTTCCAACATTTCAGGATCTGAAAGAGGACTGTCCAGTACAGGAACATTGACCCCAGGATGAGGTTCAGTCATGTATCCACTCTCCTCCCATGCAATCTCTGGTATCAGTATACCCTGACAAAGACAGACTATGGGCCCTATTCTCCCACAAGCCTTCTGCGCTAAAACGGGCCTTAAACGCAAAAAAAGGTGCCTTGCGCCTGTTTTGGGACGATATCAATATGGCTTTACGCTGCCAAATGCGCTTTAGGCCGAATGGGCCAAAGTGGGCGTGTCGGCGCTAAATACCGGCGTACTGCTATCTTCCGACCTGGCGTACATTTAGCGCTTTGCGCTTTTGAAAACCAGGCCTAATCAGAGTGCGCCAGTTGCGCGGAGCGCTCCCCTCTGGCTCTCTCCTCTGTCACCCTTCTCTGTGTCACTCTCTCCTCTCTCCTCAGTCTGCCAGGCACAATACCGACTGTCTCTGACTCCCTCGCTCAGAGTCCCATAGAAAAAATAAGCTGTAAATTCACTGCAATGTGAATGTCCCAACATGCATTGTGTTTCTCCATTTCGCTACTGAATAGCAACCAAATGAGCCGAAAACCTATATTAAGGGAGGATCTAAATAATGTGTAATGGTAAGACAACCTCCAATTGTAGAACATTTCAATATTGGACCAAATAAAACATCGAAATGAAAACACCACCCTATGTGAAACATATATGTCCTACTGGGGCTATAAATATCCCTTGTCGATTTAACACGATTTAGATAAGTGACAGCGGAACGCGCTTCGGAAGCTTCTACTGTCATCTGCTATACTGTGATGTCCGCTCCAATAACTTGGCCCTACTCCACATTTAGTTTTACAATAAAAACACATTTATGCAATGACTTTACATAATGTAGGCTATATTTATGTGCATCATCCTTCCTGCAGCAGGCGAGAGAAAATGATATATTTCTGGACAAACTTTCACCAATCTAATAGGCTATATTTTTCTAGCTGATGCGTTTAGAACATTATTTTCACTTTGATCTTGCTAGAGTGTAGCGTTTTTACATGCTTGCAGTATTTAAACTGCAGTTATATTGGTTTGAGAAGCATCATAATATGGAATAATAGCCGATATATGGAGACAGACGGGATGAAGGGAGGTGGGGGGGGGGGGATCAGAGGCTTGGGTTTCGTCTGGTTTTGCTGGACCACTGGAATGGAGCTTAAAAGGCAAGCATGCGATTTGTTTATTGCACTTATCCAATGAACTGACGGTGCATAATTTTACGCTTAAAAGGCGTGGTTGTAATGGTTGAGGCTGCGTCTAGCGCCAAGACGAAGATATCAAGTGCGCTGGTCCACGCCCACTGATTTGCGCTGCGCCAGGCGCTCGGCCTAGAAACAGCGCCGATGCAACGATAGGGGCCAGTGTGTATGAACATTGTGCATAATCAATCATAAGTAAACACATTTAAACGAGCACTATGACCTTCTACTACTAATTACATAATATTGCCGCTGTCAGGCAGAACCTCATATCTCCATAATTCAACTTGTGTTTTTGTTTTTTTATTAATACGAGTGTCGCACAAAAGTAGTGAGAATAGCAGAACTGCAAGCTCATAATGCGTTGCATCGCAATGCGTTTTGAGCTTGTAGATATGCTATTTTCACTATTTTATTTTAAAATTGAAAGGCAACCATTTTGGACAAAGGTTTCCACCCGACAGCGATGATATGTAGTAGTTATGAAATAAAGAAAGTGATTCATTTTCTATAAATAAAAAGTAATTGTGGAATATTAAATGTAGTCATTGTAATGACTACATGACGCTATTCTTGATACTCTCCACTTCAGTAGAGGTGCACACAAACACTAGTACTGTACAGGTGAGGTTGAAAAAATGCTATTCTTGCTTGCATCCAAGAAGCAGAGTGCACAGGGAGATAATCAGAACTCTAAAGTTTTGGTTTTTAGTTAAGGATCAACAAGAGCCGTGATCAGACATTTTAACTGAGCATACATTTACCTCTGGATCGGAAACAGGATTCTGGGCCAGGCCCATCTGCCACAGCTGATTTGGTGTCAGGTTTAGCTCCGTCCTGATCAGATGGTTGGCCCACGCCTCACTGAAGACATCCAGGCTGGCCTGGATGCGTGGCAGGAACACATAGGGCCCTATTCTCCCACAAGCCTTCGGCGCTAAAACGGGCCTTAAACGCAAAAAAACGTGCCTTGCGCCTGTTTTGGGACGATATCAATATGGCTTTACGCTGCCAAATGCGCTTTAGGCAGAATGGGCGTGGCGCAGTCCCAGAATGGGCCAAAGTGGGCGTGTCGGCGCTAAATACCGGCGTACTGCTATCTTCCGACCTGGCGTTAATTTAGCGCCTTGCGCCTTTGAAAAGCAGGCCTATTCAGTGGGCCAGTTGCGCGGAGCGCTCCCCTCTGGCTCTCTCCCTCCCCTCTGGCTCTCTCCTCTGTCACCCTTCTCTGTGTCACTCTCTCCCTCTCTCCTCACAGTCTGACAGGCACAATACCGACTGTCTCTGACTCCCTCGCTCAGAGTCCCATAGAAAAAATAAGCTGTAACTTCACTGCAATGTGAATGTCCCAACATGCATTGTGTTTCTCCATTTCGCTACTAAATAGCAACCAAATGAGCCGAAAACCTATATTAAGGGAGGATTTAAATAATGTGTAATGGTAAGACAACCTCCAATTGTAGAACATTTCAATATTGGACCAAATAAAACATCGAAATGAAAACACCACCCTATTTGAAACATATATGTCCTACTGGGGCTATAAATATCCCTTGTCGATTTAACGTGATTTAGATAAGTGACAGCGGAACGCGCTTCGGAAGCTTCTACTGTCATCTGCTATACTGTGATGACCGCTCCAATAACTTGGCCCTAGTTTTACAATAAAAACACATTTATGCAATGACTTTACATAATGTAGGCTATATTTATGTGCATCATCCTTCCTGCAGCAGGCGAGAGAAAATTATATCTTTCTGGACAAACTTTCACCAATCTAATAGGCTATATTTTTCTAGCTGATGCATTTAGAACATTATTTTCACTTTGATCTTGCTATAGTGTAGCGTTTTTACATGCTTGCAGTATTTCAACTGCAGTTATATTGGTTTGAGAAGCATCATAATATGGAATAATAGCCGATATATGGAGACAGACGGGATGAAGGGAGGTGGGGGGGGGGGGATCAGAGGCTTGGGTTTCGTCTGGTTTTGCTGGACCACTGGAATGGAGCTTAAAAGGCAAGCATGCGATTCGTTTATTGCACTTATCCAATGAACTGACGGTGCATAATTTTACGCTTAAAAGGCGTGGTTGTAATGGTTGAGGCTGCGTCTAGCGCCAAGACCAAGATATCAAGTGCGCTGGTCCACGCCCACTGATTTGCGCTGCGCCAGGCGCTCGGCCTAGAAACAGCGCCGATGCAACGATAGGGACCATAGTGGCAGCAGAATAGGTGAAGGATGTTACTGATGTCGAGCAAGTCTTGGTCCTCAAGAGAGTGCAGGATGTTGTAATATAAACCGGTAACACTCATGAACACATCACGCCAGAGGCGTTCAATCCTGTATTTGGAGGGAAAAAACATAAAATAAAATAGATATACACAATAACATGTATAAGACCCTTAAAGGAACTGTCATTTTGCATCAACCATTGAATCAGTGGTTATGTTTTCAAACGCAATATTGTATTCATTTTAAAAGAATCAACTGATGGCCAGAAAATTTCTGTTAAAACTCTCTCTTCTTAACACATTCAGTGCCACAGCGCTTCAGTAAAATTGTCTGGAGCCTGTGCCAGATTCACTTCCATTCAGTTGAAAACAGCTATAGAATTTTTTCTATTATGGCTATATTAACGGGGCTGGACTTTAATGAAAGATTGAACACTCCTGCTTCTTCCAAAGAAGAAATTTTGTTTCTAGACAGTTCCATTATGAAATTACAGCCTCTCAAAAAAGTGCACTTTCAATGGTTTTCTGTCGTTTTTTTTTACTTTCCAAGTTATAGGCCCTTTTATGAATACCTTTTGCACTCTAATTTCGACCACATTCACTGACTCTGGCTGGTGTTTTCTGATGTGGTGGCGTGTGGTGTGGTTTCTGTGAAGCCTGTGTGACACACACACCTCTCCCCCCCCCCCCCCCCCCCTCCCTCCCCCCCTCTCCCCTCTCCACCTCTGAGCTGCGGGCTCCTCCCACACGCACAGTTTGTTTTCTCGTTTTTGCCCCGGACAGATCCCAGCGCGCATCATTTCCTTGATGGGCAAACGCGACTGAACGAAAAGGCATGGCCGTTCGGCTTCGGATGCTGCCTTTCTAGGAAATCGTGTGGAGATAGATAGAAGCATAAGAGCTCAGTTGTGAGCGCGGATGCAGCCGAGCCCACTCTCCGCTGTAGGCAGAGCAATATATACGGCGCTGGCAGAAAGCATGCATCGGTTTCCACTTTCTCCGCTGTCTCCTGTACAAAGTAAAGGATCTGAGGTGGGTGGAGCAGCTCCTGTGACGATGTTTAAGGTGGCGCCGTGTGATCCCTTGAAGGGATTCATGCTCACTGGCTAGGTACGACCTTAAACAGCAGAATTATGGAATAATATGAATTATGATTTTAGGACGTCCACAGACGTCCTTGGCACTCCTCGTTACTTTTTTTTAGGACGTCCACAGACGTCCTTGGCACTGAATGTGTTAAAGCAAATTTCTGTTTGTATATTAAAGCTTCCAAAATTAGGTTTAACTCACCGTTGATTGTGTACACTTTTTCCCGCAATGAAGCTGTTTGTGTCAGTTCCACGAACTGTGAACATTAATTCTGCTACGCCAACATTTTCTCCGCCACGATCTCCTCTCACTCTGAAAATAACACATGAAAATAAAACATGAATAGTATGCCTCATCAAAGACAGCATTACGAACTGAAATGTGTATAGTTCATAAGTGATTCCATTCCAAAATGATCTACATCAATTTTGAACAGTTTTAGGTAAATTTACTTATGTAAATTGCCAATAAGTAGTAAGTGAAAAATGTTGGATAATTAAAATCGAGCTGAACGCAAAAATGACTTCTCTTTTCTTTATAATACCTGGGTATGTAGTGCAACTATTTAATAATGTATGCAAAAAAAATCACAAAAATCTAATTTCTTTAGTTTTTCACACTTTTTCACATCAAAAGTTCATTTTTCAAGATTTCATTGATAACAGTAATGTACAGTTTGCTGACATCACCTAGTACTATCACATTTCTACCCCATTTCAACCAATCATATCACGACATGCAGCTGTCAATCAAATCTTCATTTCAGGATAATTTTCTCTTCCAAATGAAGTAGAAAATGGCAACTGCCTGTCATCTGGCAGAATTCCTATCCCATAAACTAACTACTAACTTGGCCAATTGTTAGAAACATGAACAAAAAACTAAAACTATAATCTCTAAGAATGCAAAGAAATGTAACTGGCTCGTTAAAACACGCATTCCACGAATATTATTTACATTTATAACGATAATGGCGCGCGCCTCCGAGAGCGTGGCTGTCAGGGGTCGCCCTCGGAGTTTCCAGGCGGGCGGGCAGCACCCATGCATCGGATTGTCCACTCGCTCCGCACGAAGCAGCCTGGCTGCCTGGTACTCAGCGGATCCCACTCGCGTAGCACGACAACACGCTGAATCCCACCCGATTTGGGGGTGGAACACGCCAGGATTGGCCAATGCCAAAGCCAGTCCTCAGAATTGTCAAATAAAATAATCGACACCATATATGGTCCGCCTCTCAATTTGTTTTCAGTCTGAAACGGACTCAGATGCACGTGACGAATGGGTTCGCCTCGACTTTAACTTATACAATAGTATTTTATGACGGGAATAACATGAATACCTCAGAGGAAAGCCATGCTCGTTCACAGCTTCATTGAAGAAGGCCAAGTGGGTGTCTGCCCGGTTGTTGTCCGCTACCTTCAAGTACATGATCTACATAATACAAGCACAAATAGTCTCAACTGACAAATTTCTATAGGGGTCAAAACAATCAATTCCAAAATGACAGGTACAACAGTAATACATTATAGTTAGCCTGGCCCAGCCAGTGACTCCTACGAATAGTCTACGTTGACAACCAGGAATAGATAGGTGACCACTGGAGAGACAGTTGACAGCCGGAATGAAGACGGCACCCGGGAGCAGTATGGGTTAGCGCCCCAGCCTGTGTCTTCCGTGAGGAAGAAGCCCAACAATCCACGAGAGGTCTTTTAGGAGGGCCATTCAAGCCGCAAGTGGAGTCTGCAGTGCCACCAAGTACTGGTACTGCATGGTATCCACCAAGATACCATCACGCCGGAATGAGATGTTTGGAGCGGGGGAGTCTGGTGCAGCGCACAGGTCCTAGACCTGGTGAGACGAGGGAGGAGCCTGGCTGGGTGGCAACCCACAGAGCCCGGTCCCTCTATGTACCAGAGCCCCCCCCCCGGTCCCGGTCCCGGTCCCGGTCCCGGTCCCGGCCCCGGCCCCGGCCCCGGCCCCGGCCCCGGCCCCGGCCCCGGCCCCGGCCCCGGCAGAGTAGTTCCGGAGCAGCGGATTGAGTGGCCCTGTCTTGTCCTAAGAGGGCTGACCGTGGGTAGCTACTGGGACGTAAGTCGGGGCTTGATCAACCTCGGCTGGGTCACCTGGGTGAGGGTGTATGTTTTTGCGAGACCAGAAACATCCTATGACCCCAGGGTACATCACTGATGATACGTCCCAGTTGCATCCATGTGATGTTTTTTCATTATTACAATTACTGAATAAATAATTATTTTAACAGGATCTCATTGCAGCTCAGATAAGTCATGACATGATAAATTCTGAAAGAAGTTCAGAGATGATAAACTGTATTGCCGGTGTGGAATATAGTTCTAAGTCAAATCTCACAGAAAGGATAGATGCATACTTCATAGGAAAAGTTGATAAAGGTTTAAAACATGGCTCTAAAATAGACAATGAAAAGTCCTACCTTCCTTGAATAGCCGTCTATTCCCCCAAAGATAATAAAGTTGTACCTGTTAAAAACACAGACAATGTAAAATGCAACTCCCAAAACAATACATAGGGCCCTATTCTCCCACAAGCCTTCGGCGCTAAAACGGGCCTTAAACGCAAAAAAACGTGCCTTGCGCCTGTTTTGGGACGATATCAATATGGCTTTACGCTGCCAAATGCGCTTTAGGCCGAATGGGTGTGGCGCAGTCCCAGAATGGGCCAAAGTGGGCGTGTCGGCCTTAAATACCGGCGTACTGCTATCTTCGCACCTGCCGTAAATTTAGCGCTTTGCGCCTTTGAAAACCAGGCCTATTCAGTGCGCCAGTGCACTTGTGCCTCTCCCCTGTCACCCTTCTCTGTCTCTCTCTGAAACCAGGCCTATTCAGTGTGCCAGTGCTCTTCTGCCTCTGAGTCACCCTTCTCTCTCTCTCTCTGACTCCCTCGCTCAAACAGACACAACACATAGTAGCACCCAGCTTCCCATAGGAAATAGCAGTTGTAAGTTTACTGCCTGTGAATGTCCACTCCCAGCATGCAATTGGGTCCTCCATTTCGCTACTAAATAGCAACCAAATGAGCCGAAATAGATATAAAAGGTAGATCTAAAATAATGTGTAATGGTAAGACAACCTGCAATTGTAGAACATTTCAATATTGGACCAAATAAAACATCGAAATGAAACAGCACCCTATGTGAAACATATATGTCCTCTTGAGCCTATATATACCCCTTGTGGGTTTAACGTGATTTAGATAAGTGACAGCGGAACGCGCTTCTGTGATGTGCTATACTGTGATGTCCGCTCCAATAACTTGGCTCTACTTGACATTTAGTTTTACAATAAAAACACATTTATGCAATGACTTTACATAATGTAGGGTATATTTATGTGCATCATTCTACCTGCAGCAGGGGAGAGAAAACGATATCTTTCTGGACAAACTTTCACCAATCTAATAGGCTATATTTTTCTAGCTGATGCGTTTAGTACATTATTTTCACTTTGATCTTGCTATAGTGTAGTGTATTTACATGCTTGCAGTATTGAAACTGCAGTTAGATTTGTTTGAGAAGCATAATAATATGGAATAATAGCCTATAATGCAGACAGACAGACTGTATGAAGGGAGGGGGAGGGGGGGGGGGGCAGAGCGTTTGGCTTTCGTCTGGTTTTGCGGGATCACTGGAATTGGAGCTAAAAAGGCAAGCGTGCGATTCGTTTATTGCAGTTATCCAATGAGCATGACGGTGCATAATTTTACGCTTAAAAGGCGTGGTTGTAATGGTTGAGGCTGCGTCTAGCGCCAGCACGACGATATCAAGTGCGCTGGTCCACGCCCACTGATTTGAGCTGCGCCAGCCGCTCGGCCTAGAAACAGCGCCGATGCAACGATAGGGACCATAATCTCCAACAGCACAAGTCTCACAATACAATATCTGTTGCAAAGTAAGCAGAACAAAAGCAGTCCATTTTGCTCTAATTCAATGAGATCTATATTCTGGTTGTCATGTTCTGTCAATTACACACAGACATACCTGATGAGCTTGTGATTGGTGTCAATGTGCACCATGTATTTTGGGTAAGGAGCCGTGTACGTCCTCCTCACCACACATCCCAGACGCGTCAACCTGGCAAGCACACCACCACTGTCCACACGATGCATGGATGCATACAGTCGGTCCCACTGTACCCTGTGTCCCTGTGCAAAAAGAGCACCTCGGACAACCCTGTACCCAGCATCTGGCATGGTGCTCTTAATTGCTGTGATCAATGAATCTAATTCCTCGTCACTGCATTTACTGTATGTGGCAGATACAGATATATTATTTTCAGACATCCGTCTAAATAGGGTCGCTCTAGAAACACCAAGGAGCTTGGTAATGCAACTTGTTGGTAGACCCATTTCTACAAGATGTTCGAGAGTCTCTACTGACACGGCAATTTGTGGACGGCCATGATAACCTCTTTGCAATTCTACTGTTATGAATGTCTGTTGATTCTCTCTGTCCTGCTGGAGAATGGTATTCAGATCTGAAAGAGCAGATAGTATATGCTCTCCTACATCTACAATGTCACCTAGAGCACTTAATAATACTAAATAATGGTGGCAGGCAAACTGTAGCCCTTCCACATCAACAGGTTGCCTCTCCAAGATGCTTGACAACCTTTGAAGGATGTCACGCCTCAGTGATTCCTAGAGAATAAATAAAACATGACAAACATGGATCGGATAACTGTTAGCTGGCTGAGATTAAATCACATAACTTCAAAAAAAGGCAGTTTTGTTTTTTTAACACTCCAGCTAATGCTAATATAAATTATATTTTTGTTAAAAAAGTTTTTTGTGTTAAATAAAACTATTCTGATAGTAATCATTGCTATAGAGTGTTCAATAACTGTGGTCTCTCCATCTCTTTAATCCATCCATCCAGCAGACTGACTACAGAACCAAGGCCAAGTATTGAGAGTTTAAGTGGTTAAATGTCTGAAAATACACATGAACATGAAATCTATGAAAAACTTAAATCTGCAACACAATTTTATACAATTGTAGTGGGGGTCCCTGCTTCATCTATCTCTCAGCTAAGGGGTCATTGGCTTGAAAAACACTGAAGACCCCTGCTTTAATCAACAGAAAATACATTTTCAGGTGGCTTGCCAATTTAATCAAATCAGGAGAAAGTAGGCTACCCGTTTATTAGCTTCAACTTTATAGGGATCCTGTATGAGTTCTCTCTCCTGATTGGATACAAATTGGTATTCCAACTTGAAAATGCATTTTCTTTTCACTAAAGAGCTGGAGAGATGGGGAGACTGTTGTTACTGAACAAACACTATTCTGATAGTTATCATTGCTATAGAGCTATTCAACAGCATTTTTACCAAAATAAAATCACTTACTGCACCTTTTAAGTTTGAACTTGTCAGCAATTCCAATGTATACATTTTTAATTAATTAATTAAGCATGCCAAGACACTTACAGCTGTTTGAGCACCATTACTATGCCATGCCAGGTTGGGGTTCACCTCAGCTTGAGGTAACAGACCCTATAAAACAATCGATTTATTTTTAAGAGCTGCCGGTATTCCCCCACACATAAATATGGCGTAATATGCCGTTTTCCAAAACAGTTATGGATCATTGTTACAAAATAACAGTTTCATGGTTATGGTCTGGTTAGGTTTAGGCACAAAAACCACTTGTTTAAGGTTAGGAAAAGATCATGGTTTGGGTTAAAATGATAACTTTCAACATCGTTTCTACTTCCTCAAAACAAGGCGACCATTGTCGTCATGGCAACAATAAACAACACGTTTCGCAAAGGCGGCATTGTACCTCAGTTTGGAGAAGTCTTTCGTCATTTTAATATTACTTCTCTTCAGTGGAATACGTTCATACCTCAGTCAAGTAACGTTAATGTAGTTAACGTATAACATTAGCCATGTGATCTGCCTCGGCAGATAGCCTATGAGAGTGTTTATCTGACTTTAACGTTATCTGCTATGAGCAAGATGTTGCCAAATTAGGACGGGTGGTGTTCGCGCAGATTTGCATCATGTTTGTGGTATTGCCTGGTGTGGCAGTCACTGGCTGAGCTTCCTCCTCTAATCTTCCTTGCCATCCGTGCTTTTAACGTAGCAAAAATATTTCCACAACGCAGACTTTTTCGACGGGGGGAAAGTTCTGGGGCTTCGCAGCAGCTAGCCCCTATCTGTACTGCTAACCTAGCTAAACGCTACGTAGCGTAGCATTTAGCTAGGTTAGCAGTACAGATAGGGGCTACGCAGCAGCCATTATCACGTTGAATAACAATAACCTAGAGCCTGCTTAAGCGACCTGGGCACTCGGGGGAAACAAACAGCTGATACCGTGGGGAAGGTATGACTAGAGGGGATAATGAGATAAATGTGTTACTTACAGGTTGAGGTTGATTAAGTCTCTCCATCATGGATGTATTAAAAGAAGCTCTCAGTCTCCATGCTGTTGCTGTTGTCTGTTCTTCTGCCCGCCATTGTTTGAACGCTGTGCGCATGCGCACATAAGTAGTGTTGATGGGTGGGGGGCAGAGAAAAGGAAAATAAAAGCCATTTTTTGAACTTCCGCAAAAAGGGCACTTCCCTTTTTTGAAAAGGGGAAGTGGTTTCTTTTTGGGTAAAAATCAATTTCTCAGTACTAAAGTGCACTTCTCCATTTTTTTTTTTGCCTTGTGTTTAAAGCCATTTTGAGCAAAAAATGCTTTATTCCACTTCTTCCGCAAAAAGGGTACTTCTGTTTTTAAATCACTTTTCTTGTGAAAAAGTGATTATTTCAAAAAGGCCTCCAAAGGCCACTTCCCCATTTTACCCCATACCACAGCTCACGACAAATAACAGCGTTTTTTTTTTTTTTTTATCTCGGGGCAAATACATTTGAGCAATCATTATGCAAACCCAGCTGGACCATTTCCACTGTCTACAGTTTTTTGATCTCGGCCAAATACATTTGGCCCATTTTAGGAGCTACTAAACTAGCCTACAGATTCCTCTATCTCACCCCCAACACCAACGACAGATTCCACTGTCTGTTGATGTTTTCTCTGACTCAACCGGCCCCCAGGTTCCCCTTTCCACTCCCTCCCCCACGTGACGTTGTCTATTACCACGGCCGGTGTTCTGTCGATTTCCCAATTTCTATAGACAATTTTTGACCGTCAGGTGGGCGTACCCGGCAACACGTAACACCCCTTGAAAGCTACGAATAGCGGCGAGATCAGGTGGGCGTTCCCGGCAGCACGTAACGCCCCCTTGAAAGCTACGAATAGCGGCGAGATCAGGTGGGCGTTCCCGGCAGCACGTAACGCCCCCTTGAAAGCTATGAATAGCTGCTTGCTCACGTATTTCTCTGACTCACCCATAGAGGCCCCACAGTTTTTTCCTCCCATGCCCCGCTTATATGTATGTACAATACAATGTACAATGTATCCACCATTCAAATATTCCATAATTGCATATTGTGCATGCAAATATTCCATAATTGCATGTTGAGCAGGCTATCTTAGCTAGTATAGCCTACTAATGTATAGCAAAGCATTCTAGGTATTCCCAAGGCTATTCTGTAGATTCCATCCGGGCAACACACACACACACACACACACACACACACCCACCCACCCACCCACTCACACACATATTCACAGCCAGCCACAAACACAGCGCGCGTTAGATTGTGGGCAGGTTTTCTCATTGAAACATTCCAGATCACATCCCAGGTCACAGATTTTTCCCACTCCGGATCCAATTGTGACATCACCATGATAATTTTGATAGGCTATAAGCCTATTAAGCTTTGAATATGATCAATACAGATTGAGGTTTCAATTTCAGGTTTGAATTGAAAACGATTGAATACAGACTATGGTGTATGACTATGCCGTTTGCCCTGTCTCCCTTATCGCCGTAATGCATTATGGGTAGTCAGATACTACCGGTACTTTGGCTAATGTATCAGCTAACGCTACTTACTTTGCATTACAGTAAAACGCCACTGAATGACCAAATTGATGCATTGATAAAAGTTAGTTTGTTGTTTATGCGTATGCAATAACGGATGCGTTATTATATTTACTGGAATACATACACACGCCAGCCTATGTGTCCTATCAGAGTTTTGTTACGTTATTGTACAGCATTTGGTTCAAACACAGCTGCATCACTATACGTGTGAGCGTAAGTATTAATGGTTTACAACTTGTTTGGGTTGTACAGCATTTGGTTCAAACATATGGCGACATTGAATCAGTGTTAGCTTAGCGCTAGCTAGCTAGCATACACTACGATCTGTAGAATTGGCCTGGTTTTGGTCGATATGACCAAAAATTGATATAACGTTACAGTAGCATGGACCCCTCTCGTTTTTTATTACAGTTGAAGATTTCACAAATCTCAACCACTCTCAATCTTGGTACAACCCAGACCCCGGATATCCGTGACCTACGGGTATTATTTCAAAATATAGAATATGGAACGTGAACAAACATCTTAGTTTTATTTTTCGTATTTTTATATGATTATTTTAATAGTTACTAACTATATTATTATATAACTAACTAACTAGTCCTCCTCACAGAATTGGTTAATTTACTGTGAGACTTTATGTTTTGTAGACAAGCACCAAGTATATATAATAATGGTATATAATAATAATCTTTGTAATACAATTGTTATAAAATTAAAATGTATATCACACTTACAATATGTTTGTTGTATGTATTACAACTTAATTCAACTTGGTCTCTCCCCACATCTCCTCTTCTCTCCTCTCCACACCTCACCCCCTCCTCCCCCCTCCTCTCCTCTCCTCTTCTCTCCTCTCCCCACCTCTCCTCTTCTCTTCTCTCCTCTCCACACCTCACCCCCTCCCCTCTTCTCTTCTCTCCTCTCATCAACTCACCTCTACTCCTCCCCCTCCCCCTCTTCTCCTCTCCTCTCCTCTCTTCTCTTCTCTCCTCCCCTCTCGTCTCCTCTCATCTCCTCCCCTCTTCCCTCTCTTCTCCTCTCCTTACAAGCCTATAGATGAGGGATTTCAGACAGTGGCCCCTATCGTTGCATCGGCGCAGTTTCTAGGCCGAGCGGCAGGCGCAGATCAAAGCAGTGGGCGTGGAAAGGCGCACTTGATATCGTCGTGCTGGCGCTAGATGCAGCCCAAAGCATTACAACCACGCCTTTTAGGCGTAAAATTATGCACCGTCATGCTCATTGGATAAGTGCAATAAACGAATCGCACGCTTGCCTTTTTAGCTCCAATTCCAGTGATCCCGCAAAACCAGACGAAAGCCAAACGCTCTGCCCCCCCCCCCCCCCCTCCCTTCATCCAGCCTGTCTGTCTGCATTATAGGCTATTATTCCATATTATTATGCTTCTCAAACCAATCTAACTGCAGTTTCAATACTGCAAGCATGTAAATACGCTACACTATAGCAAGATCAAAGTGAAAATAATGTACTAAACGCATCAGCTAGAAAAATATAGCCTATTAGATTGGTGAAAGTTTGTCCAGAAATATATCGTTTTCTCTCCCCTGCTGCAGGTAGAATGATGCACATAAATATACCCTACATTATGTAAAGTCATTGCATAAATGTGTTTTTATTGTAAAACTAAATGTGGAGTAGGGCGAAGTTATTGGAGCGCACATCACAGTATAGCAGATGACAGTAGAAGCTTCCGAAGCGCGTTCCGCTGTCACTTACCTAAATCACGTTAAATCCACACAGGGTATATATAGGCTCAAGAGGACATATATGTTTCACATAGGGTGGTGTTTCATTTCATGTTTTATTTGGTCCAATATTGAAATGTTCGACAATTGCAGGTTGTCTTACCATTACACATTATTTTAGATCTACCTTTTATATCTATTTCGGCTCTATTTAGTAGCGAAATGGAGGACCCAATTGCATGCTGGGAGTGGACATTCACAGGCAGTAAACTTACAACTGCTATTTCCTATGGGAAGCTGGGTGCTGCTATGTGTTGTGTCTGTTTGAGCGAGGGAGTCAGAGAGAGAGAGAGAAGGGTGACTCAGAGGCAGAAGAGCACTGGCGCACTGAATAGGCCTGGTTTCAGAGAGAGACAGAGAAGGGTGACAGGGGAGAGGCACAAGTGCACTGGCGCAGTGAATAGGCCTGGTTTTCAAAGGCGCAAAGCGCTAAATTTAAGGCAGGTGCCAAGATATCAGTACGCCGAGATTTAAGGCCTGACACGCCCACTTTGGCCCATTCTGGGACTGCGCCACGCCCATTCGGCCTAAAGCGCATTTGGCAGCGTAAAGCCATATTGATATCGTCCCAAAACAGGCGCAAGGCACGTTTTTTTGCGGTTAAGGCCCGTTTTAGTGCCGAAGGCCTGTGGGAGAATAGGGCCCAGTGTGTCCATTGTTACAATATGTTTGTTGTATGTATTACAACTTAATTCAACTTTTCTTACTACACATTCCAAACATTAACACACATCAAACACAACAACTCTTTTCTTACTACACATTCCAAACATTAACACACATCAAACACAACAACTCTTTCTTACTACACTTTCCAAACATTAACACACATCAAACACAACAACTCTTTCTTACTATACTTTCCAAACATTAACACACATCAAACACAACAACTCTTTCTTACTACACTTTCCAAACATTAACACACATCAAACACAACAACTCTTTCTTACTACACTTTCCAAACATTAACACACATCAAACACAACAACTCTTTCCCACTACACTTTCCAAACATTAACACACATCAAACACAACAACTCTTTCTTACTACACTTTCCAAACATTAACACACATCAAACACAACAACTCTTTCTTACTACACTTTCCAAACATTAACACACATCAAACACAACAACTCTTTCCCACTACACTTTCCAAATGTTAACACACATCAAACACAACAACTCTTTCCCACTACACTTTCCAAACATTAACACATATCAAACACAACAACTCTTTCCCACTACACTTTCCAAACATTAACACATATCAAACACAACAACTCTTTCCCACTACACTTTCCAAACATTAGGCATTTCTAAGATGTGGGGTCAATATCAATCTAGAATCTAGATTGATTTGATTCACTAATTTGACGTTCTCTCATGCAAAATATCCAACATCCAATATCCAGAAGTAGTGATTACTACACAGAAGTAACTTTAGTTCCACCATTTGCTATTTGCTTCAAACATAATTTGGATCAGTTGTAACTTTGACCATTTCTAACAATTTCTAGACAGTGAATTTACACAAGCACTTGAGTGAAATTCATAGTACCTATAGGGACTGTGATTGAATGAACGCAGATTGTCAGATTTGTTTACCAAACCCTTATCCTGGTGCCTGCAAGGGTCGTCTGTACCACTAATGTCAGCCACTATGTGTTACAATATTGGGGCTGGTGTCATAGACCTGGCCCAAAAGTACATGCATCACATATATGTGTGCTGTATATATACATATATGCCTCTACCGTATGGGTTTATCATAATAGTCAAACATGTTTTTTCATGTTCTGACTTGGTGAAATGTGTGTTGCATATATACATGTTAGTTTACACATAATAGCCAAACATGGTTTTTCATGTTCTGATGTGCTGAAATGTTTTACACGTCACGTAAAACAGTTTTTAAAACAGTTAATTAGCCTACACAATGTGTTATTTCAGGTTATTGTAAGTTATTGCATAGTTGCAATCTTTCATACATACATACTTACAAGTGGGTTGTTTTTTAATGGCATGTGATTTGCGGTTCTAATTACCCAATGTGTAAGGTGATTGTCAATTGTCTATTGTAAATTGTCAATTGTGTAAGGTGATTGTGATGTCAGGTGATTGTAAGTGTGTCATACATACCTACAAGCCACCATATCAGTTGGCTGTGCCAATGATTTTCTGTACCTCTTGGTGCGTCAGCATTGTCTTTGTCAGGCTTAGAAGCAATGTCTAAACAGTAAACAGTTTATGACAAGTGGTGGCACCATGCTATGCTACTACACAAGACGTGTTATGGTACATAAATAATATGTAGCGTGTAATAATCTGAAGAACTCTGTCAGAGTTCTACTCTGTCATTATTTTTACATTTGACTTTGAGAACTATAATGAACTGTTATAGCTCTATTCTCCCACAGGCCATCGGCGCTATTACGGGCCTTAACCGCAAAAAAACGTGCCTTGCGCCTGTTTCGGCAAGATAGCAATAGGCTTTAGGCTGCCAAATGCGCTTTAGGCCGAATGGGCGTGGCGCAGTCCCAAAGTGGGCGTGTCGGCGCTAAATACCAGCGTAGTGATATCTTGGGATCTGGCGTACATTTAGCGCTTTGCGCTTTTGAAAAGCAGGCCTATTCTCTGCCTTCACTGCTTCTTCTCTGTCACCCTTCTCTCTCTCTCTCTCTGAGTTCCCAGCATGCATTGTGTTTCTTCATTTCGCTACTAAATAGCCACCAAATGAGCCAAAATAGATATAAAAGGTAGTTCTAAATTAATGTGTAATGGTAACACAGCCTGCCATTGTCAACATTTCAATATTGGACCAAATAAAAAATCGAAATGAAAACACCACCCTATGTGAAACATATATGTCCTCCTGGGCATATATATACCCCTTGTCGAGTTAACGTGATTTAGAGAAGTAACAGCGGAACGCGCTTCGGAACGCGCTTCTAATGGCATCTGCTATACTGTGATGTCTCTCCAATAACTTGGCCCTATTTCACATTTAGTTTTACAATAAAAACACATTTATGCAATGACTTGACATAATGTAGGGTATATTTATGTGCATCATCCTTCCTGCAGCAGGCGAGAGAAAATGATATCTTTCTGGACAAACTTTCACCAATCTAATAGGCTATATTTTTCTAGCTGATGCATAGAACATTATTTTCACTTTGATCTTGCTATAGTGTAGCGTATTTACATGCTTGCAGTATTGAAACTGCAGTTAGATTGGTTTGAGAAGCATAATAATATGGAATAATAGCCTATAATGCAGACAGACAGGCTGGATGAAGGGAGGGGGGGGGGGGGGCAGAGCGTTTGGCTTTCGTCTGGTTTTGCGGGATCACTGGAATTGGAGCTAAAAAGGCAAGCGTGCGATTCGTTTATTGCACTTATCCAATGAGCATGACGGTGCATAATTTTACGCCTAAAAGGCGTGGTTGTAATGCTTTGGGCTGCATCTAGCGCCAGCAGGACGATATCAAGTGCGCCTTTCGACGCCCACTGCTTTGATCTGCGCCTGCCGCTCGGCCTAGAAACTGCGCCGATGCAACGATAGGGGCCATAGTCTCTGTACTGATGTACAAAAGTAACAAGATTGAGGTTGTGAAATCTTCAACCGGAATACAAAAACTGGATATAACTGAATCAGTTAGGCCAAACTATTATCAGTCAGGTCGGTAATGACCGGGGGAAATTATATGATTATTGTCCATTGTGTGTATGATACAACTTTGTTTATCATTCTGCCCCTCACACTATACAGTCTGTATTTAACTCAACACACTGTACCTGCCCCTTGACCTCAGAGGGGCTCTTCTGTCAACGGGCCTGAGGCAAGGTGTGGTGATCACAAGCATTGGCATAAATATTGTGGTCAATGAAATTGGTAAATTGGTTAAGCAAAGCAAGTAATGCTTTTGCAATGTAGTTTGTAAGATGTATTTTACAAGATATTTTCTGAGATTTGGTTATATTAACTTATTATTTATATTATTATTCTATTATTATTATTCTAATTATTATCTACTATTATTCTAATTATTATCTACTATTATTCTAATTATTATATTATTATATTATTATTATTATTAGGGGTTATTATGTATATTAACTATACATATTAAAGTATAGATGATTGTTTTGCCCACCTTATCAAAACAAATGTATAGCATATTAAAGTATAGATGATTGTTTTGCCCACCTTATATGGTTGCCTTATCAAAACAAATGTATAGCATGTTAAAGTTTTAAATAAAGTCAAGTCAAGTCAAATCCAACAGGTCTTAATGTCAATTAATTTAGCTTTAACGTGTTTTTTGAAACACACACACACACACACCCACACATTGACCCCTCTCATATATACGTAACTGCCTATAACTGTACATATATTCCTTTCACACACACTTTTCAAAATAGACACTCTTTCATATTGTGATTCATAGTGATTCTTGTTTGTTTTATGTGATCCCGGTTTTTAAGCAAACCGGATCCAGTTTCCTTGTATGTGTACATCCTGTACAAGGCACATCCTGTACAAGGCACATCCTGTACAAGGTACATACTACATTGGACTCAATGATTCACAGATGTATCAAACAAATGTATGTTTTACTGATACAAATGACCAAATTACCACAAATTCAACATGTAATGCCATTTTCTCAATAATTTTGGTCAAAACATTTGGTATGGCCCAAGATCAGACATTGTAATGAGGACCTTGGTATCACTGGCGTATAGCCAGACTTGGCACATTTGGGGTGCCTCAGGTCAGTCCTTGTATAATGACTTGATCAAAATATTACAGACAATATATATATATATATATATATATATATATATATATATATATATAGTAAATATAATTGTATAATATATTCAAAGTATTGTTAATTGTTAATTATTATTATTCAAAAACCTGAAAATACTGTAAATACTGTAAATAAACTAAAACTAAAACTTGGAACTTGTACTGTGTGTTAATTTAATGTGTTTTTGAAACACACAACCACATATAAAATCTCAAGTGAGATTTTGAGAAAGAAAAAAGAAAAAAGAAAAATTCACCCTGTGCGCTCGGTGTTACAAAGTGCGGACTTTTGAACCCTAGCGGCTTCCGTCGAGCCGACTCGAACATGACGAGCGTGACGTAACTGTGACGTTGCTTGCTGCCAACCAAAACAGTTGCTCAGGGGAGGAGATGCCGTATTTGATAGGTACACAATGAAGCGAAAGCAAACGACTCAAACGACACTCATTCAGTGTTTTCGTAGGCCTCCCTGCCCTGCTACTGCAGCTGTAGCTGTAGATGGCAATACAGAAAGGAATCCTGAGGACTGTGATGAGGCAGCTGCTATCGCAACGTTACCTGATGATATCGACATAATTCAAACCATCCCTAGAAGATGTTTGAAGAAGGCAGCCATCCTGGCCACAATAGATCAAATACAACAAACCTACGGCGAGAAATATGCCATGGACATAACCGCACACATTTTACGGAAGATCGGGAGGGGCGATTTAGCCGAACGTTTAACAGGACCCAATTTTTAAAAAGCCACGCCCTCCATCTTACTTTTTGTTCACATTTGTTCACATTTGTTCACATTTGTTCTCTAACAAATTTCGGTCAGCGTCATTTTTGATGATCTCCTCCCATATCCCTACACCACGCCCTCCCCTAGACCTAGCTCCTCCTCCTCATCACAACATAAGGATAAAAGAGACGGGTTCAAAAGAGACTCATACCATTTTACACAATAAAAAAGACAGATATCATCATGGAGACCCCGTCGCCGTCACCATTGTCCTTCATTACAACTCACAGCCACTCTGAATCGGAGGAAGAAGAGTTGAACCGTCTGATGTACGGATGTTCCGCGTCGTCATCACCCTTGTTCTTCATTACCCCACCTACCTCACCTCCTTCCTCACAGGTAGACCTTGAAGAGTTGAACCGTCTGATGTACGGATGTTCCCCGTCGTCGTCACCAATGTTCTTCCCCACCCCACCTAACTCACCGGAAGACCTTCCTTCTCCTCCGAACTCGCCCCTGACTCTGGACCAGCCAGATGGACTGCTCAGTTTTACTTTTCTGAACATTATGGCCCCTATCGTTGCATCGGCGCAGTTTCTAGGCCGAGCGGCAGGCGCAGATCAAAGCAGTGGGCGTGGAAAGGCGCACTTGATATCGTCGTGCTGGCGCTAGATGCAGCCCAAAGCATTACAACCACGCCTTTTAGGCGTAAAATTATGCACCGTCATGCTCATTGGATAAGTGCAATAAACGAATCGCACGCTTGCCTTTTTAGCTCCAATTCCAGTGATCCCGCAAAACCAGACGAAAGCCAAACGCTCTGCCCCCCCCCCCCCTCCCTTCATCCAGCCTGTCTGTCTGCATTATAGGCTATTATTCCATATTATTATGCTTCTCAAACCAATCTAACTGCAGTTTCAATACTGCAAGCATGTAAATACGCTACACTATAGCAAGATCAAAGTGAAAATAATGTTCTATGCATCAGCTAGAAAAATATAGCCTATTAGATTGGTGAAAGTTTGTCCAGAAAGATATCATTTTCTCTCGCCTGCTGCAGGAAGGATGATGCACATAAATATACCCTACATTATGTCAAGTCATTGCATAAATGTGTTTTTATTGTAAAACTAAATGTGAAATAGGGCCAAGTTATTGGACGGACATCACAGTATAGCAGATGCCATTAGAAGCGCGTTCCGAAGCGCGTTCCGCTGTTACTTCTCTAAATCACGTTAACTCGACAAGGGGTATATATATGCCCAGGAGGACATATATGTTTCACATAGGGTGGTGTTTTCATTTCGAGGTTTTATTTGGTCCAATATTGAAATGTTGACAATGGCAGGCTGTGTTACCATTACACATTAATTTAGAACTACCTTTTATATCTATTTTGGCTCATTTGGTGGCTATTTAGTAGCGAAATGAAGAAACACAATGCATGCTGGGAACTCAGAGAGAGAGAGAGAGAAGGGTGACAGAGAAGAAGCAGTGAAGGCAAAGAATAGGCCTGCTTTTGAAAAGCGCAAAGCGCTAAATGTAGGCCAGCTCCCAAGATATGACTAGGCTGGTATTTAGCGCCGACACGCCCACTTTGGGACTGCGCCACGCCCATTCGGCCTAAAGCGCATTTGGCAGCCTAAAGCCTATTGCTATCTTGCCGAAACAGGCGCAAGGCACGTTTTTTTGCGGTTAAGGCCCGTAATAGCGCCGATGGCCTGTGGGAGAATAGAGCTGTATAAAAGCCTGCACCAGCATGCTACCCCTTCAAGAGTGCAGGATGCTTCGGAAGCTTTTCTGTATGAACTGAGGGAAATATAAATACAAATTCCTTGTATGTAACTTGTATACTGTGCCAATAAAAAATTAAATTGATTCTCATCATAATCTGGTTTTTCCTTAATAATAATAATAATATTGTACAAATGTCTGTTGTAATGAAATAATGAATAACATTATTACACAATATAATCCTAATGTTAATTTAAAATTAAATATTCCTCTAAATATTGCTCCTCTAAATATTGCTCCTCTAATATATAAGTTGCAGACTCTCATTGTTCACCATTGTACGTACACAGCCTCCATTTACCCATGGGAACTGGTCATGGGTAAGGGTTAGAGTCAGGATCAGGGTCAGGGATTTCCAGAGGTTTGGGGTATCGACGGCAAAACAACGCAGAAAAAGAGTTATTTCTTTTTATTATCTTTATTGTTTATTTGAACAGGGACCGTATACAATAAAAATATATTGCATATAAAAATATTGCCACCACAGGTGCAAACCTACGTCACCAAATACACCATGGGCATAATCGTACAGTTACGCTGAGCTTCTCCTCCTTGCTCATCGGTCGCTGTCGCCACAGAGCCTGCGTCAGCCTGCGTCAGTTCTTTTCTTTTTTCTTTTTTTGCTTTTTTCTCTTTTATTTTTATATTTTCCCACTCGTAATAGAATTGGTAGTGCCGGTCCTGGGAAAAGTCGACAAAACATCCCAACTCCCAAAGGGATATTGAACAGTCTCCTCGCTCCTCCCTCAGATAACACCCGGTATGGTTCACCTGGTCGGTGAACCGGCCATCCCGATTCAATGCCTCTCGAAGCTTTTCTCCCTTTAGCGCATACACTTGCAGAGTCAGCTTTTCCCGCTGGGACATCTTCCTCAACACCTTGCTGTTTAGCATGTGGCGCCCCTTGTCTTTCCACGTTACATTCACAAAGAATGTGACGTAACTATCCAACGGCTCGTCGGGGTACAGCAGCTTGTCAGAATGCTTTGGTATGTCATCGAACTTAATCAGCTTGATGGTGAGCGTTTCGTCAACATTGACTACACCACAAGGAGCATGTGGCGCTAGCATGCTTCCATCCTCTCTGGTAATCAGAGGATACAACCCCGAGGGATTGGCGCCGATTCTCAGCTGCTGTATCGATTTCTCGATGGTACAGGGTTTTCCGCACGAACGTGACCACCTAGTGACGCTATTCTGCTTCCTAACGTAGAAGCTTTGCATGTGGCGTTTTTCATAGTTACATCCGTGTCCTTCCATGCATGCCATGCTTAGTAACGTTCAGAAATCGTATAGGGGCATGGCTACTTATACACAGTCAAACTCCTCCCCCTCAGCCAACTTCTGTAACTTCCCCTCACTCATCTTCTGTCAACGGGCCCCTCCCCATTTTCGAGTAAAATTGACGACAAACATCGGATAATAAGAACAGTAAGAACAGTAAGAACACCGCAAGGCATCAGGTAGCAAGTAATACTCGAGCAAATTATCATATGTTATCTTATGTTAGTAGACACACGTCACTATATAGATACCATACATCTAACGTCCATAACATGGTGGACCATTTAACGTATTCAGATTTAACTCTGTATTCAGACCATTGGATTCACCCCCAGAAAACAGAGTACATTATAGCGTTATAAATATAGCCACGTTATAAACAGCTAACCAGCGCCGGGGTTAAATCAAAAATCAAGTTAAATCAATGTAATGCAATGCTGTAATGCAAAGTAAGTAGCGTTAGCCGCTACATTAGGCAAAGTACCGGTAGTATCTGACTACCCATAATGCATTACGGCGATAAGGGAGACAGGGCAAATTCGGAAACTACCCCGGCAGCCGCTAGGGGGAGCATTTCATTCAATTTAATTCATTCAACCCATCAGGCGAAATGAAACAATATCCGGAAGTGAGCTTCATTTTGCTGTGTCAAAGTCAATGAGCTCCTTTTTGGTCCATTAATATATACGTCAATGGACTCCACCAAGCATGGTTAGGTTTTAGGGTTTAGGTTTTAGGGTTTAGGGTTAGGGGGAGACAGGATTTTTTCAGAGGTTTGATTGTGGGACAGTGTGGGTAAATGCAATTACAATTACACAAACTGCTCGAGAAGAGTTGTTTTCCACGCAAAGTGTACTTTTAAAGTTAAAGTTTGATAGAGACCAGCACAAAATAGCTTGTTTATAATAATAATAATAATAATAATAATAATAATAATAAACTTTTATTTGTATAGCACCTTTCATACATAAAATGCAGCCCAAAGCGCTTTACACATGAAGAATAAACAAAGGTAAATCAGTGAAAATCAGGAAAAAACAGTGAAATGTATGTGATGTAAAGTTATGTGACCTCTCTTCTTGGTTTTAGTTAAACTAATTGAACTAATTGAACTAATTGTAGCCTGTCAGTATTACTACTATTACAGTAGTCAGGGTGTTATGAAGAGTTTGATAAGTTGCTTTGATAAGTACTTAGTTTACCACGGGCTATTTGGATAGCCAATTCAGTACCATGTTTCGCCTCTATGTGTTAGACATAATCACATAGCTAGGAGGGGTTTATATACTTTAAACTTTTTTTTCTTTTCTCTTTTTTCTTTCTCAAAATCTCACTTGAGATTTTATATGTGGTTGTGTGTTTCAAAAACACATTAAATTAACACACAGTACAAGTTCCAAGTTTTAGTTTTAGTTTATTTACAGTATTTACAGTATTTTCAGGTTTTTGAATAATAATAATTAACAATTAACAATACTTTGAATATATTATACAATTATATTTACTATATATATATATATATATATATATATATATATATATATATATATATATATATATATATATATATATATTGTCTGTAATATTTTGATCAAGTCATTATACAAGGACTGACCTGAGGCACCCCAAATGTGCCAAGTCTGGCTATACGCCAGTGATACCAAGGTCCTCATTACAATGTCTGATCTTGGGCCATACCAAATGTTTTGACCAAAATTATTGAGAAAATGGCATTACATGTTGAATTTGTGGTAATTTGGTCATTTGTATCAGTAAAACATACATTTGTTTGATACATCTGTGAATCATTGAGTCCAATGTAGTATGTACCTTGTACAGGATGTGCCTTGTACAGGATGTGCCTTGTACAGGATGTACACATACAAGGAAACTGGATCCGGTTTGCTTAAAAACCGGGATCACATAAAACAAACAAGAATCACTATGAATCACAATATGAAAGAGTGTCTATTTTGAAAAGTGTGTGTGAAAGGAATATATGTACAGTTATAGGGGTCAATGTGTGGGTGTGTGTGTGTGTGTGTTTCAAAAAACACGTTAAAGCTAAATTAATTGACATTAAGACCTGTTGGATTTGACTTGACTTGACTTTATTTAAAACTTTAACATGCTATACATTTGTTTTGATAAGGCAACCATATAAGGTGGGCAAAACAATCATCTATACTTTAATATGCTGTACATTTGTTTTGATAAGGTGGGCAAAACAATCATCTATACTTTAATATGTATAGTTAATATACATAATAACCCCTAATAATAATAATAATATAATAATATAATAATATAATAATTAGAATAATAGTAGATAATAATTAGAATAATAATAATAATAGAATAATAATATAAATAATAAGTTAATATAACCAAATCTCAGAAAATATCTTGTAAAATACGTCTTACAAACTACATTACATAAGCATTACTTGCTTTGCTTAACCAATTTACCAATTTCATTGTCACAATATTTATGCCAATGCTTGTGATCACCACACCTTGCCTCAGGCCCGTTGACAGAAGAGCCCCTCCGAAGTCAAGGGGCAGGTACAGTGTGTTGAGTTAAATACAGACTGTATGAGGGGGTAGAATGATAAACAAAGTTGTATCCTACACACAATGGACAATAATCATATAATTTCCCCCGGTCATTACCGACCTGACTGATAATAATTTGGCCTAACTGATTCAGTTATATTATATCCAGTTTTTTTATTACAGTTGAAGATTTCACAACCTCAATCTTGTTACTTTTGTACATCAGTACAGAGACTAACAGTTCATCATAGTTCTCAAAGTCAAATGTAAAAATAATGACAGAGTAGAACTCTGACAGAGTTCTTCAGATTATTACACGCTACATATTATTTATGTACCATAACACGTCTTGTGTAGTAGCATAGCATGCTGCCACCACTTGTCATAAACTGTTTACTGTTTAGACATTGCTTCTAAGCCTGACAAAGACAATGCTGACGCATCAAGAGGTACAGAAAATCATTGGCACAGCCAACTGATATGGTGGCTTGTAGGTATGTATGACACACTTACAATCACCTGAAAATACACATTGGTTAATTAGTACCGCAAATCACATGCCATTAAAACAACCCACTTGTAAGTATGCAAGTATGAAAGATTGCAACTATGCAATAACTTACAATAAACTGAAATTACACATTGTGTAGGCCAATTAACTGTTTTAAAAACTGTTTTACGTGACGTGTAAAACATTTCAGCACATCAGAACATGAAAAACCATGTTTGACTATTATGACTAACCCATACGGTAGAGGCATATATGGATATGTGCAGCACACATATATGTGATGTATGTACTTTTGGGCCAGGTCTATGACACCAGCCCAATATTGTAACACATTTACACATAGTGGCTGACATTAGTGGTACAGACGAACCTTGCAGGCACCAGGATAAGGGTTTGGTATACAAATCTGACAATCTGCATTCATTCAATCACAGTCCCTATAGGTACTATGCATTTCACTCAAGTGTTTGTGTAAATTCACTGTCTAGAAATTGTTAGAAATGGTCAAAGTTACAACTGATCCAAATTATGTTTGAAGCAAATAGCAAATGGTGGAACTAAAGTTACTTCTGTGTAGTAATCACTACTTCTGGATATTGGATGTTGGATATTTTGCATGAGAGAACGCCAAATTAGTGAATCAAATCAATCTAGATTGTAGATTGATATTGACCCCACTTTCGAGACTGCTTAACGATTAGAGTCTTTATCGATACAACTACTTAGTTTACAACTACTAAGTTTCGTTTAACGATGGTTGACAACCAAATTAATTGATTTGTAAAACTTTATTAGACAACCAATGTATGTTTGTACACCGGAGTGATCTGATTTAAAGTAGGCTACATAGCTCTTGTCTTTCGAGACATAACATTATGTATGCAGTTAACATTTGGAAAGTGTAGTAAGAAAGAGTTGTTGTGTTTGATGTGTGTTAATGTTTGGAGAGTGTAGTGGGAAAGAGTTGTTGTGTTTGATGTGTGTTAATGTTTGGAAAGTGTAGTAAGAAAGAGTTGTTGTGTTTGATGTGTGTTAACATTTGGAAAGTGTAGTGGGAAAGAGTTGTTGTGTTTGATGTGTGTTAATGTTTGGAAAGTGTAGTAAGAAAGAGTTGTTGTGTTTGATGTGTGTTAATGTTTGGAAAGTGTAGTAAGAAAGAGTTGTTGTGTTTGATGTGTGTTAATGTTTGGAAAGTGTAGTGGGAAAGAGTTGTTGTGTTTGATGTGTGTTAATGTTTGGAAAGTGTAGTAAGAAAGAGTTGTTGTGTTTGATGTGTGTTAATGTTTGGAAAGTGTAGTAAGAAAGAGTTGTTGTGTTTGATGTGTGTTAATGTTTGGAATGTGTAGTAAGAAAAGAGTTGTTGTGTTTGATGTGTGTTAATGTTTGGAATGTGTAGTAAGAAAAGTTGAATTAAGTTATGTTATTTAGACTGGTACTATTTTTGTTGACAATATTGTAACACAATGGACACATTGTCTGAAATCCCTCATCTATAGGCTTGTAAGGAGAGGAGAAGAGAGGAGAGGGGAGAGGTGAGGAGACGAGAGGAGACGTGAGGTGAGGAGAGAAGAGAGGAGAGGAGAGGAGGGGAGAGAAGAGGAGATAGGAGGGGGTGAGGTGTGGAGAGGAGAGAAGAGAAGAGGAGAGGTGGGGAGAGGAGAGAAGAGGAGAGGAGAGGAGAGGAGAGGAGGGGGGAGGAGAGGAGAGGAGAGGAGAGGAGAGGGGATGGGAGGGGGTGAGTTGTGGAGAGGAGAGACAAAAGTTGAATTAAGTTGTAATACATACAACAAACATATTGTAAGTGTGCTATACGTTTTAATTTTATAACAATTGTATTACAAAGATTATTATTATTATATACCATTATTATTATTATTATTATTATTATTATATATATATATATATATATATACTTGGTGCTTGTCTATAAAACATAAAGTCTCACAGTAAATTAACCAATTCTGTGAGGAGGACTAGTTAGTTATATAATAATATAGTTAGTAACTATTAAAATAATCATATAAAAATACAGATACATAAAACTAAGATGTTTGTTCACGTTCCATATTCCATATTTTGAAATAATATCCGTAGGTCACGGATATCCTGGGGTCTGGGTTGTAACAAGATTGAGAGTGGTTGAGATTGTGAAATCTTCACCTGTAATAAAAACGAGAGGGGTCCATGCTACTGTAACGTTATATCAATTTTTGGTCATATCGACCAAAACCAGGCCAATTCTACAGATCGTAGTGTATGCTAGCTAGCTAGCGCTAAGCTAACACTGATTCAATGTCGCCATATGTTTGAACCAAATGCTGTACAACACAAACAAGTTGCAAACCATTAATACTTACGCTCACACGTATAGTGATGCAGCTGTGTTTGAACCAAATGCTGTACAATAACGTAACGAACTCTGATAGGGCACATAGGTTGGCGTGTGTATGTATTCCAGTAAATATAATAACGCATCCGTTATTGCATACGCATAAACAACAAACTAACTTTTATCAATGCATCAATTTGGTCATTCAGTGGCGTTTTACTGTAATGCAAAGTAAGTAGCGTTAGCTGATACATTAGCCAAAGTATCGGTAGTATCTGACTACCCATAATGCATTACGGCGATAAGGGAGACAGGGCAAACGGCATAGTCATACACCATAGTCTGTATTCAATCGTTTTCAATTCAAACCTGAAATTGAAACCTCAATCTGTATTGATCATATTTAATTCAAAGCTTAATAGGCTTATAGCCTATCAAAAAAACATAATGGTGATGTCACAATTGGATCCGGAGTGGGAAAAACATGGGAAAATACATAATATCACACATGAATGATGAAGTTGACTGGAATGTTTCAGTGTGTCATGTTTACCTGTGAATTTGTGGGTGCGTGTGTTTGTGGCTGGCTGTGAATATGTGTGTGGAATCTACAGAATAGCCTTGGGAATACATTAGTAGGCTATACATTAGTAGGCTATACTAGCTAAGATAGCCTGTACAACATGCAATTATGGAATATTTGCATGCACAATATGCAAATATGGAATATTTGAATGGTGGATACATTGTACATTGTATTGTACATACATATAAGTGGGTATGGGGTGGGATGGCTGTCAGGGGGAACCTGTGGGGCCTCTATGGGTGAGTCAGAGAAATACGTGAGCAAGCAGCTATTCATAGCTTTCAAGGGGGCGTTACGTGCTGCCGGGAACGCCCACCTGATCTCGCCGCTATTCGTAGCTTTCAAGGGGTGTTACGTGCTGCCGGGAACGCCCACCTGATCTCGCTGCTATTCGTAGCTTTCAAGGGGTGTTACGTGCTGCCGGGAACGCCCACCTGACGGTCAAAAAACAAACAAGTTTATTTAAAACAGAAGTGATTGCGAAATCGACAGAACACCGGCCGTGGTAATAGACAATGTCATGTGGGGGATGGGGTGGGATGGGCTGGCAGGAGAAGCCTGGGTCTCTATGTGTGAGTCAGAGAAATACGTGAGCAAGCA